>NC_134274.1:55308966-55608966 GCF_031893055.1 Leptodactylus fuscus | reverse complement strand
ATGTAGTGTATTTAATAATGTGTACCAAGTGTCCTGGGGGGCTGTATGTAGGGGAGACAGGACAGTCACTTAGGATGAGGATGAATTCACACCGACATACGATTAGAGAGCAGAGAATTGACCTCCCTGTGCCAAAATAATATCACCAATGACATGAAGATCCTGGTTTTACTTAAACTCATGATGACCTTTGACACACTCCAAATGGGGCTAAACCAGTCACAGGGTCTTATGATGTTTAACAACAACTAGACACCAAGTGACTTATCAAAGGAACCATAAACCCAGAGAACTTTCCTGGGAACTGATATATATGTTTTTTTGAACGGTTTATTTGCATGTTCTGCTTTCCATCTATTTTACATCTAACTCTCTATTCCTGTATAAATATGCTTGCATTCAGACATTAGACATTGTGTTATACCAGCCTGATGAAGGGACCATTCTAGTAGTTCCCGAAAGCTCGCAATATGGCATCAAGTTAGCCATTAATAAAGGTATCAACTACTGAAGACTTCTCTCAAAAAAAAATGTTTTATTTCATATCCACTAGCTAACACGGTACAAAGATTTTTCCTTATACATTATAATGAGTAGTAATTCTACAGTTATACTGTGGGTACACGTAAATCCTTCCACATTTCAGGGTTTAGGGCAAAGAAAGTACATCCGGCACAGGGCATCACACCATTGGATAACAAAAGTGGGCAGACACTCTATGGCTTTATTCAGATGACCATGCTGCAAAACTGCCATGAAGATCCCTTTCAGAGAGGTTCTTACTAAATACATCATTTCTTCAAAGCCATTTTGTATCCATTTGACTCCTGTTTTCAGGGATCTCTTAACCCCTTCCCGCCGATAGCATTTTTGATTTTCGTTTTTGACTCCCCTCCTTCTAAACCCCATAACTTTTTTATTTCTCCGCTCCCAGAGTCATATGAGGTCTTAATTTTTGCGGTACAATTTTTTCTTCATGATGCCACCATTAATTATTCTATATAATGTACTGGGAAGCAGGAAAAAAATTCAGAATGGGGTGGATTTGAAGAAAAAAATGCATTTCTGCGACTTTCTTACGGGCTGTGGTTTTACGGCGTTCACTGTGCAGCCAAAATGACATGTCCCCTATATTCTGTTTCGGTACGGTTCCAGGGATACCAAATTTATATGGTTTTATTTACATTTTGACCCCTAAAAAAAAAATTCCAAAACGGTGTTAATTTTTTTTTCTAAAAGTCGCCATATTCAGACAGCCGTAACTTTTTTTATACGTGCGTGTACGGGGATGTATAGGGCGTCTTTTTTTGCGGGGCCGGGTGTACTTTTTAGTTCTACCATTTTCGGGAAATGTTATTGCTTTGATCACTTTTTATTCAAATTTTTATTAGAATTAAAACAGTGAAAAAACGGCGGTTTGGCACTTTTGACTATTTTTCCTGCTACGGCGTTTACCGAACAGGAAAAATATTTTTATAGATTTGTAGAGCGGGCGATTTCGGACGTGGGGATACCTAACATGTATATGTTTCACAGTATTTAAATACTTTTATATGTGTTCTAGGGAAAGGGGGGTGATTTGAACTTTTAATTCTTTTTATATTTTTTAATATTTTTTTTAACTTTTTTTTTTTGCATTTACCCAGGGGGTCTGATCACTAATGCAATGCATTACAATGCTAATGCATTGCAAAAAAAAATCATCATCTCTTTTGCAGGCTGTATACACCAGCCTGCAAAAGAGAGAATTTGCAGACCGGCTGGGAGCCTTTAACAAGGCTCCCGGCTGTCATGGCAACGGGGGGTCGGCCCTGGAGCATGCTCCAGGAGCCGGCGATCCCTGACAAAATGGCGGCGCCCATGCGCCGCCGGGAAAATGGCGCCTCCGGTGCCTTTGACAGCAGCGCCGGAGGGGTTAATGCCTCCGATCGGTCCGGGGACCAATCGGAGGCATCAGAGCCGGTTGTCTACTGCTTAAAGTGCCATAGTTACAGACCCGACACGCGCCGTACTATTACGGCGCATGTTGGGAAGGGGTTAATAGGCGTGAGTCTATTGAAGGATCAATGAAAATGGGATGTCCTAATTTTGGACAGCACCCCCCCAAAAAATGTTCATATAAATGATCCTATTGAAATCAATTGATTTTGGTGCAGCTTTCTGACAATTGTCAATCTTGTAAATGGAGCCTTAGAATCTGTATGCCAGCATTATTTTTGAAAAACATACAGGCAGGTCCTCCTTAAAGGGGTGCTAGAGTATTAAATACCTGTCTATGGAATGGTTAGTGCAGATCAGCCATGTTTTTCTGATCTTGTATAACCCCTTTTAATATTTTTGGAAACTTGTTAGCTAGGGGAACACAGAAAAATTCTGCAGCACGTTCCCCTTCAAGTAAGGAAATAGGCGGTTTTTGTTGCAGCTTTACCTGTAGTAGTTGATATGCTTGAAATGTATTTGCAGTATGTGGGCAAGACATATTACTCTGCTACTGTATACATCACTGCCTCCATGGCTCTGTCCTTATGGCAACTGTATCCATGAATTTACTCAAAAGGGATAAGAAGAGCTACTGACTACATACACTACTACAGGGGTGATTACAGGACCTTTAACCACCCCCTCTACAAGTTCTTATCCTCTGTTAGGTGTTGTTTTTCTGATTCTGGAACAGTTGCATTTTTTTTTTCTCTAGCCCCCACCATTCCTTAGCAATCAGTACAGAGCCCAAGTAGCACATCAGGTGTGCAGTGTCAGACAGGAGCAACTTTTTTATAGGAAGGCCTCTGCTATATTGGTGTCACTCAAAACGAGATTGTCTCCAGTGACACTTTGCTATAATTGGTATCATATTGTACCAAAGTGTCATTGGAGGGAGGGGCCTTCCCATAAAAGCTGTCCATTCGTTGCTCTTGTCTGACTCTACTCCCTCCCCACCTGACGGTACAGAGCCCAAGTAGCACACCAGGCACCAAAACTGATTGGGGTGGAGGGCCGTGCTTACTTGTTATACCCCTGCAAGTAGGCACATACTCGGTCTGGATGTTAGTTTTAACTATCATCCAGACTGTGAATTTATGAATCCTGGGATGGTTTAACCCCCTGTGAGCTAGGCACATACTTAGACCAATATATGTGCCTACTTGCACGGGTATAACAAGTACCCCTAGGACTCCACTCTACCATGGACACCTTTTATAAAGAGAACCTTTCACTACTTCCAATTCAACACTGTTTTGAATCAATCCTGTTAGTTTTAGTGTCTATTTAAAAGGGATATTCCCATGAACATAATCAGATCTATATTTGTAGATAATTAAAAGTTAAACATTTTTGCAAATATAAGTAATTAAAAATTCTGCAGAGTTTTAAAGATTTCCTCTAACTTTCTTAGTGGTGACAGTCTTTTATCTTGATCGGTTGCCATGGATACGACCACTAATGTAGAATCTTTCTATGGTCTGGGACTTGTCTGGAACCCAGCTATGACTTTCTTATTATACCTGGGTTATCAGGCAGAGACACTACATGTATCAGAAGATATCCCGGCCACAATAAGGACATCATGGCTGATTTTCTGACCTTAGAAGGTTTCTGCATTGGTGGTCGTATCCATGGCAACCAATCAGGCTAACAGACTGTCACCACTCAGAAAGTTAGAGAAAATCTTTAAAACTCTGCAGAATTTTTAATTACTTATATTTGCAAAAATGTTTAACTCTTAATCATCTACAAATTAAAAAATAATTATGTAGATGGGGATACCCCTTTAAGCTTTGTACTGTCAGGAGGTGTGATTCAGAGCTGTCACACCCCCTTGTCTGCTCCTGCTTGACGCCACCGTCCTAACAGTACAAACACTAAACAGGCACTAGAGATGAGCGAGTACTGTTCGGATCAGCTGGTCCAAACAGCACGCTCGCATACAAATGAATGAATGTAGACGGCACGCGGGGGGTTAAGCGGCCGGCCGCCATCAAAGCGGAAGTACCAGGTGCATCCATTCATTTCTATGGAGCGTGCTGTTCGGAACGGCTGATCCCAACAGTACTCGCTCATCTCTAACAGGCACCAAAACTGAAAGCACTTATTGCTCATGGGGTCTAGAGAAAAATAAAATTACAACTGTGCAGGAACTAGTGGAACAGCAGCTATTAAAGGATATAAAGAGGCAGCCAGTGTCCGAATCACACCCCTTGCTTCTGCCTGACATTGCCCACCTGACAGTACATTATATGAGGCACCAAAACTAACTGCACTTATTGCTTGGGAATGGTGGAGGCTAGATGAAAAATTGCGTTGGAATTGGTAGAACAGCAACGATTAAATGTTAGGAGATGGTGAAAGGTCTTCTTTAAACACTATTGAGAGACATAAGTACTACAAGTGCCCCACAGGTAGGCTGCCATGCTGATCACTACTACACAACCTCTCCGCTCTGTTTAATGGCTGTAACATCCAACCAAGAGACCACTAAGGCAAGGGGCTATGGAGCAGCTCTAAGTTCCTGAGGCAGACCCTCAACTATCAAGTGACTTTTTGTGCCCTAGTATTACAATACAATTCTGCTTAGTGAACATTGTCATTTACCCTAGAAAACTATAAGCAGCTCATCACCTTACAATGTTCTGCATCTTGTCTCTTCAGATTGATCTTGTGCAGATAAAACAAGCCTTTGTACAGATGTACCAAAAGAGCCTTGCCTCCATGATCCAAGGAGATACGAGCGGAGACTACAGAAAGATGCTGCTTGCCATCACTGGCCAATAGTCCACCCTGTGAATGCCGTGTGCTGGGGTTCATGTGTTATATGTGGTCAGTGATGGTGCTGAAGGTTTCTGTACAGGAGGCAGGTGATTGTGTTCTTTATATGCTGTTTGTTACCCATCATGCATTCATAAAACCACTTCTCCGGGGTTCTTCCTGACCTTGTTGTTACCAGGAAACACATTTTAGGCATTTTTAGTACGTGTTCCTTTGAGAAATATGTTACACTTTGTACTTAAAAATGACAATGTTATCATAGTTATTCCCATACTCTGCATAATTCACATGATCTGCATATAGCATGAATAAATGTTTAATCCTTTTTGTTTTCTACCTACACTTGCTGTGTGTTGTACTCTTACTGGTTAACTCTCGTGAAAGTCCTTTATGGGACAATGACTGCGTATGAGGGTGAAGTCCTATGTAGACAAGAGTTGGCCTGGACTGCAGATGATCTGAGTGTTACCTGACCCCAAATTCACTAATATTAGAAGGTGTTACTCTCTTCATTTGCAAACCAATCAGTAACATCTTGGTCACTATATGGCTCTGCTAAACCTTTTCTTCTTTAATCAGATTCCTCATTTACTGGTTTATGTAACATTGCCAAGATTAAGACCTTATTCACATGGCTGGGTTTTTTTGTCCGCTTCAAAAGAAACACAAGGAATCAGTGGGTCTGTTTTTAACAAATTAACAGCTGACTGATCTGGTAAAAATAGATCTGTGGGTTCAATCTTATTCTTCAACTGTTAACCCCTTCCCAACATCCGTCGTCATAGTACGGTAAATAACCAGGTGTTTACATATGGTGGCTGCTTGGGAGGTAAACAGCGACCATGGCTGCCGGCCCTCTGCTGTTTTAGGGCTAGTTCACACGTGGGCAAAGTGGCAGATTTTGACAGCTGATTTCGCTTCAAAATCAGCCCCTTTACAATGGAGCCCTAAGTGAACAGCTAGCTTTTTTTTTTTTTCTGCTAGCAGAAAAAGTGACATGATCTTTCTTCAGGCGTTTTCCGCCTGAAGAAAGCAATAGAAGTGAATGGGAGGCAAAAAACGTGTCTTTTTCCGCGCGTTTTTTTGCAAAAATTTGTGGGTTTTTTTGCAAAAAAAAAAATGCGCGGAAAAAAACGCTAGCTGTTTTTTCAGCCCATTCACTTTATGGGAGGGGAAAACAGCCTGGCTTTTTTTGGAAGCTGTTTTTACAAAAAAAAAAAGCTCCAAAAAAAGTTTGGCAAGGTGAAAAAAAAAAAAAACTTCCTAATTAGGAAGCTTTTTTTTTTTTTCAACTTTCATGTCTGATAAACATTTGAATAACAAGTGATCAAAGCAATTTCCCAAAATAGTATAACTAAAAAGTACACCTAGTCTCTCAAAAAAAGAACACCATATGCACCTGGTGCATATAAAAAATAAATAGAATACAGGTGACTTGTCAATTTTGTCGTAAAGTGAACACTGTAAAAACAAAGCCCATAAGAGGGGTGTGTGGAGGGGAAGAGTCAAAAATCGGAAAAAGTGCTCTGGCAGGAAACAGCCAATAAGAACTGACCATTTGTCAGTTTTTCACAGCTGAGCATCTTGTCAGGGGTATGTGAATATGGTCTAGGACTGGGTTTGCAGGGTTTTTCACTGGTAAGTTTTCAAAAACCATTTCAGACTGAGGCCACAAGTTTCAGAATAAGCATAATCTCAGCCTGGGAACACATGGGGTACAATCACTGCTGAATATTTGTTGGGAGAAATTAAGCAGCAGGTTTCCATGAAAGCCACCATAGCGATGGCTACCTAAAGTTGGATGCTTTTTGCTATAGCAGGCCTGCAGGTATTGGAATGGCAGAGGGTGAGGGCCACTGGTGATGTATCAGCAAGCCTACCATAAGAAAACATGTACAGAACTTGTATCTACCTATTAACTACACATCTCCACAAATCTCTCACCTCTGCAGGAATGCTCAGCTATAGTTTAGAAACCGTACACATAATACATACATACATACATACATGTACTTTTTCTGTCCCAGCTTTCACCAAAAACTTGCATTGAAAACAATAATGTGCTACTCAAATGCTTAGATCAAATGCAAACTGTCCATCTACAGGGCGCAGGCATAATGGACTTCTACATTGTACACATTCTCTTCCCACCTGTATCACTGCTGGCGCTCCCCAGGAAAGATGACAACACTCCACAAGTCTTGTCTGTACCGACAAACTGCAAGAATCGTTTATTGTTAAATACATTTTCATTTTATTTGGGAGAACATCATACATTATCGCCTGCAAATAGGTTGCATATTGTAGAGGAAGAAGTTTGGCAGTATAGAAGAAACATACATGTTATCATAGAGGGTGTACACATCTAGAGAAGGGTCTTGGTTGAGAATTATACTCCGCTCAGTCGGTTTTTGTTGTTGCATGATGATGTGGCAATTTTAACAGTTCTTTTTCATTTTAAGCCATTAGGGATTTTTTTTTTTTCATTTATTCTAGATTCTTATATTAAAAAGCAAAAGGGCAGGAACATACAAAAATTGACACACTGTTCAGAGCAGCGGCCCATGCACAAAATGTATCGTGTGCTACGGTTTATAAAACTCTTATAATTCAGAACATGCATAAAATTCCGACCTGGATGAGGAATATGTACAGTTTTGTAAAGCATGGTAATGGGGGAGGGGGATCAGGATGATTCATGTTTCAAGTGATGTCGCAAAGATGAAAAGGTAAAATGTCAAAATATATACCAAAAATACAATGGAAATCAGTACATTTTCATTTGTGGAACAAAGTAGTAAATTGTTGGAGTTCAAACTTAGCAAGTCCAGCAAATATCAAAAAGAAATGAACATGCAGTCTTGGATTTACAGTCACTAATGTTGTAACGGTTGGACAGAGCAACTTCCTTATGTTCGGCAAAGGCTCCTCAAAGTCTATGCAGAAACAAGTGGAGTGGAAACCCTGCGGCTACACGGTCATGTGATTAGCCATAGAAGCAACTTTAATACTCACAATAAACTAAAAAGTATCCATAACATCTATGTAACCTATAGATGCAGTTCCTGTACATCATAGGTTTATATATTAAATATTTGCAAAAAAGAAAACATGCATACACAAAATACAATGCCAAGCTTTACAGACTTGATATGAATCAAAATTTACTTTAACAGAATGTACATTGCTCAATTTAAAAGTACCCTAGAATGAACAATCAGGACTTTTCAGATTTTATGCTTTTTGAATATTTTTTTCTTTTTTTAAATATTTTTAAAGGGATGAAGGAAGAAAAAACAAAACAAAAACAAAGCAGAAACAAAATCTCCACAAATTTTGGGCACAAAAGTATTGAAATTAAATATTGGTTTTGATCTGTGTTCAAGTAATAAATGTTCCTATGTAGAAATCTTTTCCGTAATCCTCAGAACTAAAAAATACAGTGAATATATATAATACATAATCAGCGCCATCTAATTAATACACCTGAGGTCAGCGCGCCAGGAGTGCCAACGCTTATTTTGGCATTGCGCTTTGTAAGCTTTGCAAAACGCGGCCTCGGTATATGTAAGACAAAGTCTAATCTTTTCAAAGACATTTAATAAACAAATGTCTTTTTTTTTGTATTTTTTTTAAATAAATAGCAATTTCTATTTTTTAAGGGATGGAGTAAAATTCTGATTGAAAAAGAAAAAAAACAAAAATCTAGCTAGTGAACAAAAAACCCCAAAAAAACAGATTTCCATTTGTAAACTTAAGTGTCGACAATGATAAGCGTGAGATGCTACACTAGATGTGCTTTCATGAAAAACAGCCCAATGCTTTCCCATGATTGAGAGACCATCAGCAGGCAGGTTGTGGACTTGCCCCTTGTACGAGCCCAGATGGTATAATTTGGATATAAAGTTTACACACAGGGATCTGCTGTGTTTCCCAGGACTTTGGAGTCGTCTCTTATTAGGTCCTCTAGTGCCCCTTGGCTATTGAAGCTGTTCTATCACAAAGCATGAATCTAGGACTTCTCAGGCAAGGTGTGAGAGTAAACCTGGACATGGAGCAGTCACTGGGCGTTGTTGTTACCAGTCCCATTATTTTCCTTGGCATTTGTGTTTACTGAATTAATACCGTCTTGTTGCCTGGCATCTTTCCTGGGAGGCATCCTTTCGTTGATCCTGTCCAATCCCTTTGCTTCTTCAAAGCTGCAGATTTTATGTTGTGGCGAGAATCCTCGTATTGCTTAAAATGCAAACAGGAAAAGTTAGATTGATAGGCTGGAATTTAGCAAAACATCATCATTCCCTACAGTCACCACTCCAGGATTCAGTGTGTAAGGTGAATCTGACTGCCATGACATGTAGAAACCTCCTGTATACTGGTTTGTTCTCTAGAAGTTAGAGTAGATAGACTACATTTATTATGTGTAGACTGTGTGTGCCGAGCTCACTTCTGTCAGTATAGCATAATATAGGTGAATAGGAACCCCCCCCCCCCCCATCTGCAGTAGATTATAGCATGTCCTATTATGTTACAGATTCTTGCATAAACTACAATATGACAAATACAGCACAATATAAGGCGAGGCTAATACTTGCTTATGTATGCCAATGTAAATGTTCTGGAGCAGGGATCTGTGACCTCCGGCACTCCAGCTGTTGTCAAAACTACACTTCCCAGCATGCACACTTGCTAGTCAATTGTCAGAGCTCCCCCAGAAATGACTGGAGTGTGCTGGGAGTTGTAGTATCACAACAGCTGGAGTGCTAAAGCTTGCATGTCCCTATTCTGGAGGGTCTCTACATTAGACCCTTGTCTAGTTCTATTGGTATGTCATTCTGAAACATTACAATTCTGCCAGCCTGAAATGTCTAACATGAAACCAGTCTGATATATAAGGGGTTGTCTGGTGGGATGACTATAAGACAGGCAACATGGCTTAAATAAAATAAGCAATATACTGGCATGTTCGCTGGCTTTCTAGGTCCCTGTTGCCCTCTCTTTCATGGTGTCTCCTCACATGCAGGAAATTGCTCAAGCCATTTTCTTCCTGCAGCAGTGACGCCTCAACCAGTCCAGATGTATTTTCTGTATGTAAAGAGGAACCAGAAAGCAGAGGCCGCAGAGGAGCCGAGAAGCAGACGAGTAATGCTGTAGTTCCACCAGACTACCCTGTAATGTATACCTCCAGGAATAAAACAACCTTCCATAAATATATATATATTACAGGTGAACATTATCCATTTATCAAACAGTTATTTTTTACATATTAGTCTATGGACAGAGGTGTGGGGAGGGGGAGGTTGCTGGAAAAGGCAGAAATAGCAGCAGCTGCAACTCTGAGTATCTTCAAGATAAGAGTCTACCACTGCCAAATGAGGCAATAAACATCTTCCACTTCCTCCTGCCCTCTCCATAGACTTCTGTGCACAAACGGGATACAGTTGAGTGAAGATAAGGAGAGCAGCCTAATAAGTACTTATATATTGCAAGGTTTCTTATGTTCACCTGAACTATTCATTTAAGTTGTTTTAAAACTGAAGTTACAGTAGTTATTTTCTATTTTTAACAATATCTACATGAAAGGAACCTTGTCCATACTCCGTTCGTGGTAGAGCTGGTCACAGAGACTGCGCCTCATGTAGAACTCGTTGCATATAAAACACTCCATTGAATTATCCTTTAGTATAAGGACTAGAGATGAGCGAACAGTGAAATGTTCGATTCGAGTAGTCGCTCAATACTTGACTGTTCAATCGAACATCAAACCTCATTATAGTCTATGGAGAATAAATACTCGTTTAGGGGGAAACCATTATTCGACTCAGGAGAGTCACCAAGTCCACTATGACACCCCAGGAAATTATGCCAACACCCTGGAATGCAACTGGGACAGCAGGGGAAGCATGCCTGGGGGCAACTAACATGTCCAAGTCACTGTATTATGTCGGGATCCCTGTCAGCTTGCGATATGCGGGAGCTGACTTTTTCCCATAGGAATGCATTGACTAGCGTTGATTGGCCGAATGCCATACACAGTACAGCATTCGGCCAATCAACGTTGGTTCTGCCGGAGGAGGCGGAGTCTAAGATCTGTCCAAAGCAGTCTCCATTCTGGTCCGATCTTAGACTCCGCCTCCTCACAGACAAGCCTCCGGCAGAACCAGCGTTGATTGGCCGAATGCTGTACACTGGCCAATCAACGCTGGTCAATGCATTCCTATGGGAAAAAGTCAGCTCCCGCATATCGCAAGCTGACAGGGATCCCGACCAGATAGAGCCCCAAAGAGTTGTGTGAGTAACATTCCCACCTAAATAAAGGTAATCCCTAGCTAACCCTGCCTGTACATCTATCCCTGTCTCACAGTCACATAGCTCACAGTCTTCTATAAACCGGATATTAAATCCACTGTTCGTATAAATTGGAGGTCACCTGATTTAGCCAGCCAATTACTTTTTTCAATGCCTCCATTGTTGTAGATACTGTCCCACCTTCCCTGTGCAGTTATTGATGCAAAAAAAGTGCCAGGGAAGGTGGGAGGGGAATCAAATTTTTAGTGAGTGTGCCACCTGGTGTTCGACTCGAATCGAACATCTCGAACAGCCTGATATCCGATCGAACATGTACTCGACCAAACGCTGTTCGCTCATCTCTAATAAGGACACATTGCACAACTTCTTTCATAAAACAAGTCTCTTACAGGTAGACTATAATATTAACATACTGTATTTGTGCACACTACCAAAGTACCCTGGTATGGCAGAGACTGGCTCCAAGCATTACATTGTGCATTTCAATCCTTGTTTAAGATATAACAATAGTAGTTGGTTCCACAAGGCTAAAAAGAAATTACAATAAAAAAAAAGGGGGGAGGGGGACACAACATAACACCTTGCACCACCAGAACAGCTGTACAACCACATAAAATAGGAATGTACCACGATAGTTAGGACTTTGGGTCATGCAGAATTAAACTTCAAGAGAAGAAATGGATCTAGAAAGGTCAGATCTTTCCTTCCACCACACGACACAGAACACAAAAAGTACACAAAAAGTTCTAGTGAAGTGTAAAATAAAAGATCAAAGAAAAGGAAACAGACCCAACTGACTCTACAAAACCATGCCACAAGCAGGAAAGAAAACACAGGTATCTACGCTGGGGGTACAGAAATGGGGGACGGATCAGTAGAGAGATCCATCTCTGGTTGTGCAAGTTAAAACTAGGTCAGAACAACACATAACATTTGACATCCCAACCCATAGAAATCTCTGCCGGTAGCAAAGACACCAAGCATACCTTTATCAGCCTCAATTGCCTCAACTGTGGCTGTACAGAAGTGAGCAGATGCATGCAAAATGAATGAAAAAGATGAGAAGTGTAAAATCGATAACAAAAAAAGGCAATGACCAAATTCTATAGTTAAAAACCGCCACCCCAAAGTACGTGTCATACATATATATATATTCACTTTCTAATACATAGCAGATGCATTTCAAAAAGCAAGTTAGTTAGATCGGCAATGTTCAGTTTGAGAGCAAAAATGAAAAAGAAAGGAAAATGCACATTACATTAATACATTATGTGACAGAAATGAATATTTAGTAATGTCTATGGTATGCTTAAAGGAAAGGCACAAAACTAACCGTGTTTATCACTTGTTACTGTATGAAAACTGCAAAGAAATATTGCCGGAGGCTACAAGAAGCCTATAAGTGTACAGATCCTGGGATATACTGGAGTGATCGACCAGCGATGGGCCAGACACAGTAAAACTCTCCATCTGCACCATCCCCCGGGCTTTGTATCGCTCCACATCCACAGGACTGTATACGACCCAACTGGTTATTAGAACGTCGCTATTAGTCACAAGACCTGGATGGTCCATATAGCATAGACCAGGGGTGCTCACACTATTTCAGCATGTGAGCTACTTTCTAAACTGACCAAGGGATAAGATCTAGTACCCACTTCTTGTGGGCGGGGCCAGGGCGGGGCAAAGCGTGAGAGCAGGAGACAGCTCTCCGGTGTCTGTTTGTTCACAGCGCAGGCTGAGAATCATCTCTGGACACTGGCAGGCCGGGGCCTAGCACTCGTTCGCAGTCAGGGATGCGGCGGCCCCGCCTGCCAGTGTCCGGAGATGACTCTCAGCCTGCGCTGTCAACAAGCAGCACCCCGGCTCCCTTCATCCCTAAGAGCGGGCAGCGATTGTTCACAGTGCAGGTTGAGAGTCATTTCCAGACACTTGCATGCGGGGCCACTGCAGCCCTGACTGCGAACGAGTGCAAGGCCCCGGCCTGCCAGTGTCTAGAGATGATTCTCAGCCTGGCCGCATCCCGCGATCGACCAGTAGATCGTGATCGACGTATTGGGCACCCCTGGCATAGACAAAACAGGGGAGATGGTGTATTCCACAGTACTGGGTCAGGTTAGTCACTGGCAAATACATTACAGGAACAAGAACCACAGGGACGGGTCACCTCCTCTACTGCTAAAAGTGACAAGCCGAGCTAAAGAATATTCAGTTATGTCTGGAACATTTCTTGAAAATAGTGGTCCTGCTCAAAATGATGTAAACATGAAATAAACCCTCACTCACCCCTTGCTGCTCCTCTCCTATCACTTTCCTCTTCCAGGTCCATCTTGACATACAGGAAACAACTGCTTAGTCAGCGACCACACACAGCAGTGATCGGCCTGTGATTTTCTGTATGTCAAGGAGGAGCAGAGACCAGCCGGGGGATGTGACACAGGAGAGGCAGGGGGACAACCACTTCAGGTGACAGGATACATTGAATTTGCTTCTGTAGAAGTGCTGAATGGTGTGTATATAGAGTAACACGGACGGTAAGAGGTACAGAGAGGACTAGTATGTGGGGGGGGGGGGAGAATAAGCTAGTTTTGTTGATTTATATCAAAATTTATTGAATTTATATATGAATATGAATATATATATATATATATATATATATATATATATATATATATATATACACACATATGTATTCTAGTAACACTAGAACCGGTGTCACTGACATGGAGAAGCAGATTTAGTTTCCTAAATGCAGTTATTGTTTTTCCTGGGATAAGGTGTGTGTGTGTGTGTGTGGGGGGGGGGGGGGGGGGGAATCCATAAACTGCAACTCTGCCAATAGGGGGCGCTGCATGAAAGTTATTATTCCACACAGCGCATTTATCAGCTAGCCACAGTTCCCAGTTTCACTTTGTCAAAGAAGTGTTAGCGGACACGGCCAATGTTACCACCATGTGTGACAGTAATCCTGACATACACTGCACAGCGTTGCTATTTATTATTAAAAAACCCTCATTAAAGTACTAGGAATTTGTTGATGGAAATTAATGAAACGTTTTCTGTGTGTGAATGTAATGATGATGTTTATAAGTGATTACAACATTTAGAGGTTTTCTGGGGACAACTGAGGTGGCTAGGGGGCAACACGGTGGCTCAGTGGTTAGCACTGCAGCCTTGCAGCGCTGGAGTCCTGGGTTCGAATCCCGCCAGGAATGACATCTGCAAGGAGTTTGTATGTTCTCCCCATGTTTGCATGGATTTCCTACTATTCTACAAAAACATACCGTATTTTTTGGACTATAAGACGCACCTAGGTTTTAGAGGAGGAAAATAGGGGGGAAAAAAATTTTGAAGCAAAAATAAAATATATGAAGTAAAATATTTAATATATGGGAGTTGTATTTTTGCAACAGCTGCAAGGCCACATTGACAGATGACCCTGCAGCTATACGGGGACGCATAGAGTGTTTTTTTTTTTGCGGGGCCAGATGTACTTTTTAGTTATACCATTTAGGGGAATGTCTATTGCTTAGATCACCTTGTATTGAAAAAAAAAAAACCCGGCAGTTTAGCACTTGTGATTTTGACGTTCACCGTACAGGAAAACTATTAGTAGACCGGGCATTTTCGGACACAGGGATACCTAATGTGTATGTGTTTGACATATGATTTTCTACTTTTATATATATTCTAGGGAAAGGAGGCGATTTAGAACTTTTACCTATTTCATTTTTTTATTATATATTTTTAAAGTTTTTTTTTATTTTATTTATTTTTTAACCAATTTATTCCCCCCCGGGGGCTTGAACCTGCAGTCACTTGATTGCAAGTCCCATAGACAGCAATACAACTGTATTGCCGTCTATGGGACATTCTGTATATTACTATTACGGCTGGTCATAGACCCAGCCGCAATACTAATATAGCAGTGACAGGCCTGGGAGCCTTCATTAGGCTTCCGGCTGTCACCTGAACAGGTCGGCTCCTGCGATATCGCCACGCAGGAGCCGGCCTGCAACTTTACAGGTATAGGGCCGGTGGGGACCGGCCCCGGGGGAGAAGGGGCCGCCAATACAGACCCGGCATCCGCCTCTCTATTACAGCGGATGCCGGGTCTGTATTGGCGGCCCCAGCGGGGGGACGGAGGAGCGGAATAGCATCGCCCCTGCCGCTGCTGGCTTCATGCAGGGCAGAGGAGCGTAGCGATGTCTCAGGCCCCGGCACCTGTGCCGGCGTCTATCCCTCGCCGGCATCCGCCTCTCTATTACAGCGGATGCCAGGCGGCCACATTCAGACTAAAATACGGTACTTAAAATTAAAGAAAAAAAAAAAAAAGTACATTGTGATCTCTATATAGGGCTCACATTCTACATTAAAAAAAAAAAAAAAAAAAATACTGAGGCGGCTGTCTGTCAATGACACCAAATCTCCTTCTGTTAAAAGGGGTATTCCCATAACTCTTGCTCTGCAGCCTGTCTGCTCTCTTCACTTCCTGGATATCTCAGCACATTGGTGGGCGGGGTTTCATTTGCTCTTCTATCTGCTACGTTTGCAGTCAGTAATGAGGGATTGGTTGTAAATGCATTACCACAGTATAAGGCTGATGCAGCAGAGCTGGATTTGAATCAGCTTGCATTACAAGCTATATGAGGAGCTCTGTTACTTGTCAGCCCCTTCCTCCCACCCCCCCAAACAAAGCAGTTTTGATAAAGCAATGTATTCAGGAAATGTCTTAAAATCCACAAAAACTAGCAGTATAGATAGGATGCTTTCATGGGACAACCCCTTTAAGTGCCCGGAAATGATCCGGGCAGACATGACTGGATGGTGGTCAAGGAAACTGTAGGAGCCGCTAAGTACTTGCTGGCATGTCAAACAATCCTCTATACTGGGGGTCTGTTCAGTTCCATATAACAGCTAAGTTAGAAATGCCTAGATGGGAGATAATTCATTACAATCCCTCCTGTTCCTCTCAGTCCAATGGTGTGCCCCTTCTCAAAGTCTGGCAACTGGGTAAAATGTCTGAGTGTGTCATGGAGGTAAGTCTAGCAGTCAATTATTTCTGAGCAAGAGGCACACTACTCAAAAGTAGCCTATGAGTGCCTTTTAATAGGACAGCAGGGAAGCACTTTTTTTTTCTTTTTATGCCCTTTTGTGGCAAGCCCAAGTAACTCCTCAGAGCCACACCTGTAATCTCTTACATGCCTGTGTGAGACATAACTGCGGTAATCTGACATTTCTGAGTGTGTTACTTTTATCAATGAATGTACAAGACACAGGTACAGCAAAAATATACAATGCATGTGTACGAGGCGTCACAATACATGAATGAATACACAAAAAATAAACTTCAAAACTGTTATAGTAGCAAAAACATTCTTAAAAATAAGGAACCAAAAGAACTAGAATTCACTTAATAACTGAAGTACAGTAATACAACAACAAAAGAAATAGTAGATGTCTATACTCCAAAAATTTTTTTTGTAGTGTTAGCTCCAAAATATGTTTTTTACGGCTCCATACACATGACTATGATTTTCATGGGTCCAAGTGGGACCGAGTCACAAAACACACAGCCAGTCTCATATGTTCAATTGCACAGGGCATCAATGCTATAGATCATGTGCATGTAGCCTGCGGTTCAGAAAACTTCATCACTGTATATATGACAAGTTCTGTAACTGGTCTAGTGCTAGTAGCTATACTAGTAGACCAGTAGTTTGGTTTCCTCACATTTGTCATCAGCCTATACACCTATATATTCAGATCTATCTAGGCTATGGACGATCTGCGAGCTCAATACCTTGGCATGGTTTACTACAAGGTATCAGTTTTGAGGTTCTCTTAACATTATCATTTCTACAGTGGTGAAGCTTTATTTCTATAAGCTGGAAACCCCTTTTAGGGTAAGTTCACACAGAGTTTTTTGAAAGTGGATTTTGAGGCAGAATCCGCCTCAATGAACACCTCCCAAATCTCCTATTCATTTCAATGGGAGTCAGGAGCAGATTTTTTTGCGCTAGAGGAAAATAGAATCATCATGACCCGTCTTCAGGCGGATTCTGCCTTGTAAAAACCCATTGAAATGAATGGGAGACAGGAAAAAAAAGAGTGAATAAAGGTCTTGGCACTTTCTTTCTATTAGAATAAGCCTCAAAAAAAATTCTCCCATTTATTTCACCTCAAAAATCCACCTGCAAAAAAAAACCAACTCAGTATGAACTTACACTTACTCTGATATCAGCGACAGGACTCAAACCACCAACTAGCTGCCCTCCTGTGAAAATAAGGCTAAATTTCTTGGGAGATGTGGCCATTCTTCATTTCCTGCCTGGCACCGGATATTGCTCAAAATAGTGTACAGAGCCATTTCTATTCTGTATCAGTTTATCTAGGATCTCTACAGGCTACAAGACTGGCTTATTCAGATTCCATTACCAGAAGAGAAAAATTGAAAGTCTATGACAAATGAAGATTTACTACAAAAAGGAATGACAGCTGTATGTTAAGATGGGTCTACGTCTGCCACACATCAAGGATACTGGGAAATGTAGGAACATTCAACCCACACCATTTATCTACACGTCTGAAAAAAGAACCCACAGGATAGGGGGTAAGATTGTAAGAGTCAGGGGTCTAACTGCAGGTACCCCCAGAAGTTAAAGAGAACGGGAATATATAAGGTCACTGCTCCATTTATTTCTATGAACTGAATGGAGGCCAAACATGTGGACCACTACGGAGCCCATTCTCATACTTGAAAGTCTTTTCAGCAGTCACTTATCCCACATCCTGTGCATAGGAGATGAGTCAATTATCAGTAAGCCCCCTTTAATTGCAGCATGATGGGTATTTAAAGGGATTTTCCAACACATGAAAAACAAACTGAACACGCCTGCTCGATTGTTACAAGATGCCTGAGCAGCCAAATCCCTGGAGGACGGGTAATAGTTTCTGGTGTAGATTAATCTGCTGGCCCACCACAAGCCCTGCCCATCTGCTAGGCCCCACCACTGACCACCCACTTGGGATGTGTGGCCCAGATGTGCAATATGAATAATCCCATAATAATCAAAACCCTTGTAAGCAACATGCAGAGATTTTCAGGCATTATTACTGGGCCAGCGCTCCGTTCTAAGGCAACAATAAAGGAAGAGATGGTTGTGATATGGGTCTCTTCATTCACACCAACCCTGGCCATTTATGGCATGCCCTGTGGATATAGCCATAAATGTTCAGATGGCAACATCACTTTAAAAAAAACAAAACCCCAATGTTGATTACAGGTACAGTATGATATTGCCACACAGTCATAATACACAAAGGCATATTTTAAGAGTCTCTTAAGGCACTCAGTTTAGTAAAATTCCTTTAATCCGGCATTAATAGGACCTACTGTGTGCTTAGTTCTGCCCAATATAAAAAAAAAAAATTTAAAAAAAAGACGCCATCAGGAAGACAGAACAGAAATAAAATATTCACACACAATATGCCACAATACATTTTATCAGGCAGATACCAGCTGGGTATCTCTGCCCGTTGTCCTGTTTCTCAGGAGCTGGGTTATCAGAATTTCTGGGTCATCTCTGGATGCCGGATTAAAAGTACTGCCCTGTAATGTACAGAAATTCATTCAATACAACAGATGACGGATATTCTAAGTATAGGACTTTATTATCATGTATAATGGATATAGGAATTTGACAGTAATATCTACACATAGCAGAGCTGAGAAATCATTAGTACAGCGAAAAGAATCAGACCAGAAGAAAGAAGAAGACGGATTATTTTACAAAGAACACTAAACACTGTGGCACACATTACCAGGGTACAACACAGAGCTTTAGTGGCAGACACTGGGATTAGTCTCGCCTTTACCCCAATTTTAATCCATTAAGGCCTTTTAATTTTTGCATTTGCTACAATACAAGGGATAATGGGGAAATGCATAACAGTTTGTACTCTGGTATAGATGTCTAGTTCTCAATGCATAGTACAACTGTGCAATGCACTAGCATCAGCCACTAAGACAGGAGCCAAAAAGCATTAGAAATTCCCAGCATGCATTGTGCGTAGGTTTGGACAGAGAGCAAGTTGTGCACCAATCCACCGGAGGTACAGCAAGCTGCTTATCATTACCACTTTGTAAAGTCTGCCGTCCTCCAGCCAGCACCCCGCTTGGCAGCATTCCAGTTGGGGTTAAACCCTTCAGTGTCAAAACACTTTCACTTTCCTCCCTAGGAGACAAAAGACAGGAAGGTGAGTTGTCACAGGTATATACAGGTAGGGGTCAGAGTAATGTAGGAATCAGTCAAATACTGCAGATCTATGGATAAGGTTTAGATAGCAAGCAAAGAGTGCAAACAGAAGAAATCAAACATTCTGCCTTTTCAAGTGGCAGACACCCCATGCTGCAACAGCTTCAGAATCCGGAAACAGGGTCAACAAAAACAGGAAGAAGAAAGATTTACATGGCTCGCCAGGCCCAGGGAAGGGGAGAAAGATGGGGAGGGGGCACAAAACCTATATATTAATTGGCAACTAGTTCACCATTCTTATAGAAATCTTTTAGGGGGAAAAATTCCCCAGCTCCAAAGATCTATGAAGGTCTGAGCTCAGTGCGATGTTAGAGAAATGGAAGACCTTGGACACCCAGCAACCTAAAGAGGAAACACTTTACTGTATGCACAGAGTGTTATTTCCTATACAGGTTTCCAGGCAGTTCATGACAACGACTGCTCAAGAACTCAACATACATCCATGATGAAGGAGATGTCCATATGAAGACCCTCCCAAAGATCCTGAAAATAGCAGGGCCATGGTACTTATTACTTTGGGGTGAGGTTGAGTATCTTTAAGGCCTCTTGCAGAGGACCACAGCCGTGTTCCGTGTGTTATCTGTGTTTTTCCCTGATAGCACACTGACCCATTCAATTGTATGGGCCCGTACACATGACCATGAATTACATGATCACATATGCGGGCCAACAGTTTGGGCCACAAAATATAGAACAGGTCCTATTCCTGTACTATTTTGGGGTACTGCTTACCTGGCTCCTATTCATTTAATGAAAGCGGCCGTGGAAGCACGGACGGAACACGGGAGACATCCGTGTGCCCCCCTCATGCCTTTAATTCACGGCCAGCTGTTCGGCCATGGTCATCTGTAACCAGCCTTAGGCAATGCTCACAAACTGTGGATTCTGTCAGTATTTCAGTGTGAAGTCTGCTGACATTCTGCTGCCAATGCATGTGAATGCAGTAGTTTACATGCTCTGGAACAGATCTCGTCCTGTCATTACACTGAGCGCAGACTGAATTACTATTGAAGCTGCTAGTTTTGGGCTGGTTAATAACTTATGTGAATGGGCATTAAGTTGCACTCTCAATGGCTATAACAGCTGTATACAAATGTGAATAATGGCCCATGTAATTTTTGTCTGTATATGTGCTGTAAACCAACAGCTCGGAGCACTCATGCTGGCTGTACACATTACATAATTGTTGGCAAATCCTGACAATTTTTAACAGGATCCTCTGACAATCTAATGTGTATCATAGCAACCTGAATGTCACCCAAAACCTGCTGTCTGGAGAAAACAAGGAGCGCGCATACTAAGTTTCAACATATGTGATTCTTTGTTGCATTTCATGTCCTCTTGAGGAGCGAATCACTGCCAAGGGTGTCTGGCAGACCCAAATCCCTTCTCCCTATAGCAATAAATAGACTTGCTTGCCCAGTTTGAGCTTGCATATTAATTATCAAGTTAGTGGTTGTGGAATATAAACAGCGAGCTTAAAGGGAATGTATCACAAAATTAAACGGGTAAAATCTATTTTTCTTAAGGAATGCTGAGGACATGGTGTTTTCCTATTAGTATCTTGGGTGCTGCATTTCCTCTCCCACACTCTTGAGAGTTGTATTAGTGTTTCCACTCCTACACTTTCTACTTTTAAAGGGGTTGTCTCACTAAACACCCTTAAGCCCTTACAGTGAAGCAACGTCTGCTCTCCTTGGCTTCAATGAGTATACACCAGGAGCCGCCAGACTCATCACTTGTTAATATTCAAAATTGTGGGACAGATTGGACAGAAATTGCCAGGTTTGGGACCCTAAACTTCAGAAGCCTGGTGACAGGTTCCCTGTAAATGGCAATCCATCTGGAAAAGACTGTGAAGATTTTGTGCCGAGTAATCTGAGTAAAGAGGCACGCAACACAGTAGATAAACAGGAAGGTCACACTTTTTTATTTTCTAGATTTATGAAATAAAAAAAAAAAAACAACTAAATATAGAGAGGATCCAAAAGATTAAAGCATGCAGAGCAAGGTGTCAGGATGTGCTTCAATCCATAGCTGAGATGCAATCCTGAACATTGTACCCACCCATGGCTGTTCTAGGATCCGTTCAGAGCTTATAGTGTGGCTATTACAGGCAGCGGAAGGCTGTCTACAGTATTCCCACGATGGAGGTCTGCACAAGTGCCAATCCCAACACATTCCAAGGTAAGTAACCAAGGAAAAATATACCAATGTTGGGGGTTAGTTCATCCCATAATACAGTTTTAATGTTTTCTTATAACTAAATTTCAAGTTATATTTTTTTTTCTTAAAACAATTAAACATAAGTTTACAAGTAAAGAATATCATCCAGCATACAAAACTATAGGCAAACAAAGGGCTTGTGCCTATAATACAAACTGTGATAAGGAAACATTATGCATTTCAGTAATGTTGTATAGTTATTAAATAACTGAGTTCACATTGAGTTTTTTAGTCAGGAATTTGGTCAGGAATCCGCCTCAAAATCAGCCTCCAAAAAAGCCTCCCAATATAACTCTATTGAGAGGCTTTTTTTTGGAGGCTGATTTTGATTCGGATTCCTGACCAAATTCCTGAACAAAAAACTCAGTGTGAACTAGTAGTATATTGCAATAATCTGCTTGTAATAGCACCCCCTAGTGTTCAAAATGTATATGTGTGTGTGTATCATTCTAGTAAGGTTCTGTTACTCATGTATGTCCAGGATAATACACTACAGCTTCTGTGACAGCAGTAGGGATAACATTTAGCCTGGATATAAGCTTTCATTTGCTCTCCTCCTTATTAGGGACATAGATAAGAATGATCATTCAGGACAGCACAGAGTTGTAAGGTGCTTTTCTCTCACTGCTTAGAGTCTGTATCAGGAGATCTACCTACTACTGCTATAAATGCTGCTGCCCATGCTGGGCTCTGAGAAGTAGAAAGAAAGCCTATGTCCTGGTTCTTTTACTGAGGATACAGCAGATGATTTTTCTGTAGTCTGCTATACATGGGTGACTACGGCCATTTTCAGAATGCTGTGTTTGGTCTGTGAAACATGGACCATATGTTGGTCTCTCACAAACCAATACATTTTGAACACCAGGGGATGCTACAGCAAGTTAATAACAGATATCTTCAATTTTATTTTAAAGCTGGATTTAGAGTCAGTACCACTCTACCAATTCCAAATCTGTGGGGACCTTGGCCAAGCTCTGCAACCTCTATGTAACCAAACACACTGCCATACATTGTGTTGTGTGCACACAAGTTACTACATGTAGCGTTTTCACATTCACTAGAAAACGATGGAGTCAAACAGTGGTTACAAACCTACTGTGCCTTACAAACAATGAAAAGGCAGTGGAGCGTGATTGGCCAAACAGCTGACCGACAGGTGTCAGGGGTCAGACTCCAACTGATCGGATATGGGTAGGCCATGAAAATTAAAGTTCATGGATCCCCTTTTTAAAAAAAAACAAAAAAAAAAAACAAAAAACAAACTACTAAGATATTTTAAAAGGGATTCTATCATTTTTTTTTTTTTTTTAACTAAGAACATGTCGGAAGAAGGGCTATTCTTCTCTTACCTTTATTATTCTGATCTGTGGAATTTATTTCTTCCTTATGTAAAAGAGTTTTCAAAAAGCAAAGGAAGTGTCCCCTGTGCTGTCCAAAGACTATCCAGCGACACCTCCATCTTCTTCCCGGACCGCCTGTTCGGCCACGTCTTCAGCCAAAAGCACCGGCTGCGCATGCCCGTCGGCCATTTTCCTGTGGCCTCTTACACAAGCTTTCGTTCGGCCAAAGGAATATGGCCAACAGACACCCACAGTCGGTGCTTCCAGCTGAAGAAGCAACCGATGAGGTAGTAAAGAGACGGTCAGGAGAAGAAGAGGGAGCCGTCGCTGGAGTCTTCAGACAGCACAGGGGAGCAAAGGAAAACTCATTTGCATGAGAAATTCCTCAAGAACGGCGGCGTGGATCAGAATAAAAAGGTAAGAGAAGAATTGCCTTTCTTAAGGCTATTCCAACGTGTTCTTAGTTCAAAAAGGGATTCTAATGATAGAATCCCTTTAATAATGAGAAGTCCACAGATAGGCCACATTCTCAAGCATACTGGTAGGTTTGCAAGTGCTTTTCCCTGAACTACAGCAAAACCACCTAACTACCTGTGAAATCTAGCAGTATGTAAACGTCTTAAAATTACATAAACAAAACAAGTATTTTGAGTTGAGATGCTAAGAACACTGAAAGGTGCACACCCCCCCCCCCCCCCCCCCCAAAAAAAAAAAAAAAAAAAAAAAGACTGCAAGCTGAAACCCCTCAACCACCAGCTCTGCCTATCATGGGTGGACTGGGTTTCAGATGCACACAGTTGCCTATAGCAGGATGTAAAACGTGAGCTGAACAGTGTGCTTTCATCAAATATAAGGTTTGTGAACATAAATGATACATTCCTCAATAATAAAGTTCCATTGAAGCAATTGGTAAACCTTTCTATATGGTGTCTGTTGAGATAAGTTAGTCCCACACAGCAACATGTGTCATAGACAAACTATGTGACTATAACAGCTATGTAACATGTCACCTGGGACTTCCTCTAAAGTCTATTGTGAAAAAGTCACATCTTACAACTAAAATCCAACTGTTGTGTCAGAGTTACATTAAAGAGGACCTTTCATCAGATTGGGCACAGGCAGTTCTATATACTGCAGGAAAGCCGACAGTGCGCTGAATTCAGTGCACTATTGGCTTTCCCGATCTGTGCCCCGGGTAAAGATCTATCGGTCCCGGTACCGTAGCTCTTTAAGATTTAGGAACGCCCCCTCCCTCTGCTCACAGTGCTCGTCCATAGACGAGTATTATCAGGACATAATGATCAGACACATCAGACAATGATTAGTTGTGCGGTGTATGTAATTGTTATGTGACACATTGCTGTGTAGTCTTAGGCCATGAGCAGGGGTAAATATGTCAACCTTGTTTCAACCCAATGACTAATATTTACACAGTAACATAGACCACTTACCTGAGCACAGAGAAGACTCTTGCCATCTTTCCAATTGCCCGGATTTTGTTCCTGATGATTTCTTTACGCGCTGCAGCTGTACCTACTTTCAATGGAATAAGAAGAATCTCAAGCTCAGGAATAGACATTTCACATGGTATTATAACAGATCTTACACGGATTGCAACACACCACCACACGCTGTTCAAAGTTTGTATTCACAAACTTACAATCGTTTTGGTTAAGTACACCAATAAAAGCAAAATGTAAAACAAACCAGAGCAAAAAATAAAATAAAATAAAGACTGCTGAACTGTGGGTGGGGGATCCATTCTTGCTGTTAAAGGGCTTCAGTCAACTGTAGATTTGTGTAATGTGAACAAGTGACACTCTGATAACAAGGCTGGGTGTTAAAACATTGAATGGTCCTTGAGAAGCACAGAAATGTATGTGAAGAGGATTACATGGAACATAAAACTATGGGCTAGCATGTGTTGCGGAGAAAAACATTATCTTATATCTACTTCATCTTTCTATGCCGCTCACCCGTTTTGAGGACTAAAAGTACAAAATTGGAGGTAGACCCACATACTCATATACAGAAGTACAATCAAATAGAAGCAATAAAATGCACCAAGTATAGAGGACTCCATAAAAATCATTCACTTTCATTCATACAAATATATACTAAATTCTTGTGTCATAAAAGATAAAGGAATGTTCTGTTTCCTATCACTACATACTACGAGATGATGGTTGGCATGATGTGCAAACCTGTATTACAGCGCCAATGCATGGCACGCATACTTGTATTTGGACCTTTACTGTATCCCTGTATGCCAGATTTTCTGATTTTTTTTAATAATGTATTCCAATATTGTATAAGCAGCATGTTTCAGTATATCCAGCATGCACATAGGTATTCCCCTGTGGAACCATTACTCATAAAAGGGAATATCTCAGTAAATAAGGCATTAGTACACAGAGGCTGCATCGCTATGGGCATAAGTCCTAACAGAAAAGCTCTACACAGCCACTTGTATATTTTAGTATGTTAAATAGGAATTTAAAGCCAGCCATACACTGTATTTAATAATGAATAACGCTCACAAGGATATTGTCATTGTGGAAAAAGTTACTAGAGCAATGGTCGGGAGAGATGGCACTTTATAATCTATAGCTCAGGGTGCCCGTTCTAACCAGTGTTTCATTCAGGATAGGGACAAAACTTCCCTTCCCCATTCTCCTGATAGGTGGGGTTCTTAGTGGTCAGTCTCCTACTGATCTACGCTATTACAAAAGGGAATGGGAATACCCAGATGTCAATGTGTTAAAATATATCCAGGAGGAATAACAGAGGAAGGACTACAAAGCATTGTAAGAAAAGATGATGCAGAACACTTTGTTTTGTTTTGTTTTAAATCCCATACACCCCCCCCCAGTCTGCAGGAATTTTTGCTACAAGAGACATGTCAAGAGTGGTGACAAGTCCATTTAAAACATTGTGATAATTTTGACTTTTTTTAAAAAAAAGTTTTGATTATAGTCTGACATAATAAACGGTATATATTATGATACTTGACTAAAAGTACCCAGTGTTTTAACAAATAAACCAGGTTTACCCTCTAGGTATATGGACACCACACACTCCACAGCCAAGCAAAAGTCAATGCTCCATTGTGTCCTTCTGCTCCTTGGCTTCAGTGATTCATGGGATCTCAAGACCCCATAAAACTATAGTTCCCCTTTAAATTATAAATGGCAATAACTCCATTCTGCAGTACTCAGACAACAAAATAAGTGATTTATGTATCATCACTATTGAGGGGAAAACTTAAGGTTTCTATTCTCATTACAGAGACATTTATGACACATTAATAGGACACAGCTATAGAACCTAGAGGTGCTTCATCTGTTTTCAGAGCCCCCATAGAAGAGAACAGAAGCAGGCACAGCCATTATCCCATTTACTTATATACAGCCACTATCCCATTTACTTATATATCCTGGGAATATACCATAAATGTATTTGATTAGTCGACCCATTGAAGTAAGGGTTATCTGCTAGCTGAGAGTCCTAATAAAGAAAGAGTGAGGCTGGTGTTACACAACTAATAGACATGTCACCTACTGAAGTGTCAGATCTCTGGTGGACCAGGTACTGAATGCAGCATTAACGGCATCAGGTGCATTGTGTGGCACTACCACAATTTTTGCAGACTAAAGAAAAATCCTGACAATAAATGGAGTTCCAACTGGTCCAAGTTATGGGGACAAATTCATTATTATCTGCATTGCTGAAATTTCCCCAAGGTGGGACTATTAAAGGATTATCTTATTATCCTCTACTCCTGCTACAATTGAAAATACTCTTAGGGTCAATTTCAGGTGGGCGTATTATGGATGAGCGGGCAGTCCATACTGAGGGTCTATTGATCCAAGCTCAGAGCAATATAGGGATCTAGGACACTGTAAATTCAAGTAATTAAATCTGAGGTCGGACCAACACGTAACTGGAATTCATGTGCAGAAATTCATACGTAATATGCTTGTCTATAAGTGACCTATGTCTCATCTAAAAAGAATAAGGTTAAAAAAAACCAAAAACAAAAAAAAACACAAAAATGTCTATCTAGATAAATGGGAAAAAAGAAAAAGAAAATAAACATTAAGGGTTTACATCAGATGACCTTAGGATAGGTCAATAAGTGATTGGTCAGGGTGCGACACCAAGGAACCTCTACATATCAGCTGTAGAAGTGGCTGAGGTGCTCATGAGTGCTGCGGCCACTTTCATATGCCAATAATAGTATGTTCATTGACAGCATGATACAACAACAGCTCAGTCTCATTTATACGACTGGGGCTGAGAAGCAATACCAAAAACAGCCCCTACACATTGACAGCACCGTGCTTGATATTCAGTGAAGAGGCCATCATGCTTATCTCAACGTTGCAGCCTCTTCAACCAGCTGATTTGTGGCGGTTCCCCCAGGGGTCAGACCTTCACCAATCCTAAGGTAATCTTTATACAAGTCCCAGAAAACCCCTTCAGGGTCCATTCACACGGAGGAAAATGCTGAGGAATTTCAGTGCTGATAATGCCAATGGGAGGCTTTTTTTTTTTTTCAGCGCTGAAATTCCTCACCATTTTCCTCCATGTGAATGGACCCTTAGGCTAAGGACCCATGTTGTGGATATGCTGCTTTTCTTTGTTGTTACAGATTTTGTTGCCTTTTTTATTTTTTTGAGCCAAAGCTAGTAATGGATTTAGCAGAAGGGAAAAGTATAAGAACTTCCTAAATATTTTCTTATGTAGTCACTGCTAGGTTTGGATCAAATAAATGCAGCAAAATCTGAAACAACAAAAAAAGCAGCTTTTCTGCAATGTGGGGCCTGAGCCCCAATTAACTTATCTACTTTAATTATTAACATACTATATGAAGGCAATTAAATCACTCATCTTCATCTAACAGCGACAACACATCCAATCTCCCTCCCACAATCTCACAAACAACAATCTATATAAAGTGATAGCATTGTTTGAAAACACATCACATGCAGAAATGGAAAAGAAAAATGGCAAGTACTAAAACCATGAAGCAGAAACACACAAATGAAAATGTCCCCCAATCATGCAGGGCCAACGATACGGAAATGTTAGATACGGACAGAGGGTGGACTCTACGAATGGAAGGAATAGAAAGAAACATAGAAGAGAAAATGCCATGCACAGAAAGACAGATGTCTAGGAATATGACTTCTGACGATGCAAAACGCAAATTATATCCAAATCCTCGCGGTAAAAAAGTGTGAGCGATAAAAAAAAAAAAAAAAACTAATAAAGGAAGAAAAAGAAACAAAAAGATGCTACACTTAATAACTGACATGTAACATCATTTCAATGTGTCGTGTAGCAACTTCAAAAAAAAAACTGGGAAGTCATATTTCAAAACAATGGTGCTCTGTCTGGTCTGTACCTTTTCTATTGCCATATATGAGTCGTTCTTCAGATGGAGAGTCCAGAAAAAAAGGAAGTGAACGATGGAGAAATAGGTGAGTGAGACAAATAAAAAAAATAAAAAAAATATTTTACTTGGCAGCAGCAAGAATGAGGGTGGACTGGCAAAAAAAAAAAAAAAGGGAAGAAAAAAGGAAAAGAGGAAAGCTGCAACTCTGGGACTCGTGACAAAGGTGGCAAATAAATTGATCTGGACGTAGGGCAAGTGCTGTTAACCCCATTATGGCTGCAACGTGCTGTTATAGGTCTTGCTAGACTTTATCAGTACGGGGTTAAGTGGAGAACATCTAATAAAGTGCAGATATCTAGACAGTAGAAGGTTAAGAATTTTAACATGCCATCAGCAGCGCAATATTTCGGATCACGGAATAAGATTTACCAAAAAGAGAAAAAAACCGCACCCAATGTGTCGCTATAAAATACTGTGACAGCCTGCGTCACTTGCCTGCTATTGTAATATGGAGGGCAGACTGCATAAAATAAAATGTACAAAGACAGGCTGCATGGAAACAGGGACATGGTTATGGACATGAAAAAGGTTCTTGTAGAATACTGTGCAGTGATAAAATGGTTACTATTCGGTCAATGCAAATTACTTATTGAACAGCTAAACATGGGAAATGCATATAACAGTACAATGATCACAAAGCAGATAAGGAATAGAAGAAGAAGCATAATACTCCAGCACAGCAAGTCAAGCAGGCATCTGTGGTTTACAATATTGCATCAAAAAGTGTGATGTGCTACACAGACAGGGGTGCACTGTACAGAGAATGGCTGGGACTGCATTTCTGGCACTGGTTCCCCAAACAAATCAGATCTCAGCTGAACACAATTTTAAATGGTTTTATAAAAATATATATATCTACCCATGAGAATGAATGCTATACCTAACAGGGAGTGGACTATGGGCACATAGATTTATACTGTGATCCGAAGTTAAGACAGAGAGGTTAAGCTAGATACAGTAGCTGATAAACAGGAATATCCTCATGATCACATTCTCCCATTCCTCAGAAGAAAAACACCCAAATACTGATGGCAGAAATAATACATCAAAACAACAAGGGAAATCATCATCACAAAAGAAATCTTTAATATTTACAGTACTGGTGATATGTATCTGAGCATTGAGTTTAGGGGGCTCCACTGATCACTAGACCAGGAGCCCAAAGCCCCCCATTCATTCTTACTGCACAACTGGATGAGCATGAGCGTTGTCACTTCATTCAATGTGTATGGGACTGATGAAGAATGACTATGGGGTTGTGCACTGTACTCTAGGCAAGAAGCAGCAATGCATATGCTTGAGGACAGCTCCTATACAAGAGGGAAGGGGGGCTCAGGACCTCCCAGTATAGTGGGGGTCCCAGTGGAGAAAGAACCCTTACAATTAATTACAGTTTTATAACTCTCATATTAAACTAAAATAAAAAACATAAAAAGGAAAATAAACATTTCTGGGTAAGTTCTTAAAATCAAATAAACCAAAATCATAGTGGATGTAAATGACAGAAACACTACTCCATAACAGTCAGCACAATATACACTTGCTCCTCTTTATTTTGGAGCTTCAAAAACAGCAAGAGTTGGAGCTCTGTTCACATGACATTTGGAGGGTACACTGACAGCTGCAGTGTATCACAATGTCTGGTCATACAGTGGGCTCCGTTGTCCTTAGATGTAGTTTGTTTTCCAATGACAGGCTGTTTGTGGAATAGCGTGGTTTACAATACAGAAAAAATATACTAGCAAACAGGTCAAGGGAGACACTTTTTTGAGCTCTTGGATGACATAATCGATTGGGTTCTGATGACACAGAGGAGGATAGGACCAGAATAGCATCCGAATGGATCGGTAGCGCCTATTCAGGTGAGTGCATCATGGAAGCACTCATGTGTCATTCAAGTGCATTCTGGAAGCACACTCAGTCATGTGCATCAGTTCTTACTCATATTACAAAGGTTGTCCAGGATATAAAAAAAACAAAAAACATTAGGCCGGGAAGGTGAAAACCCCCCAAAATATACTCATTTGTCTCCCAGCACGGTCCACTCCTACTGCTCTGCTGTCTTGTTTTGTCTGAAGTCTCCGCTGAACTGTGACGTCCCATGTCCCTTTCTTTAGGCTTTTTTATTGGCTTCAGTGGTTATGTGTGGTGGACGGCGCTGGGAGACACTGGGACGCGCGTGTATGTTTTTTTTTCCTCCTCACCTTCTCGGCTGATATAGACAGATATTCTGGACAACCCCTTTAAGGGGATAACATGTCCTACAGATATGCCATCAGCATATTAGATGGTAAAGCCACTTTAAGACTTCTGCTCATTTACAGGTATAAGTATACTCAGATCAAGCACCCCCAATGGAGTGATATTCTCAAATATTCTGAAATCACTGACGTTAAAAAGTTAAAGAAATTGTCTCCAACAGTCTTCACCCAACATATGGAGAATTTCTGGCTTGATTCTATTCAAATTTATAGATTTAAGAAATAAAAAATAAAACACAAAGAATGAATGTAAAATGAATGGGCTTGAAGTTTCTGGCTCCACAAAACTCCCAACTATGCAGTTTCCACTATAAAATGCTAATTGTGATCATCAATGAGTTTATGGTGATACATTTTGTTTCATGAGCTTTTTTACATGGTGAGAACTTGCGACACATGACAGACTGGCTCTATAAAAAGAAAAAGCAACTAGGAATATTACTAAGTTCCTACCGTCAAATTGGTCTTCTCCTTCAGTCATTAACTCATCATCTGAGCAAATACTCAGAACATTCACCAGCATCTCTGTTACTGTGGAAAGAGAAAATGTGGAACTTCACACTTTTTACCAATAATCATTGCTCTATGGTTGGGATAACATGCTGCTTAAAAAATAAAGAACTTTTTTTTTTTCTTTAAAGATCAGTTTTTCATAGCAGTTTTGCATCCATTTCGGACCCCCTTTTTCACAGACCCCCTCAGACTTCAGTCCATCAAGTGATCTGTGAAAAGGGACATAGATAGGAGATGTTCCATTCTTTGCCTGTCTGTTAAAACAGACTGACACATAAATGGACACACCATGAGCATGGACGATTAAAACAGTCTAGAGGCAAAAGTATCCTCATTGCCCATAGCCCATGCTACAGGACTTTTTTCTCTGCATTATTCAAGCCGATTCGAGGACAGAAACCCCTGAACAGAGTTTGGATTGCTGATGGTAACCCAGCCATACACAAACAGTTGTACGTTTTTCACACACATTAATTTCATATCATACACAGAAATCAATGCTGTACCTTTTTCCCCAACAAATGGCAAGGACCAAGTGAAGACATCCATGAAGTTTGGCAGCCAGTATGGGTGTGGTGAGCAGTTGAACTGTCGGATATTCATCACATTATTTTCATATTTTAATACAGCAGCTGTAACATGAGTGGGGAAGTTACTAGAGACAGTAACCAGATACACAAGTAGCACAGGACACATTGCATTTTACATTGTTATTGTAAATTGATCAGGGAGGAGCCAGCAGTAGAAAAAATAGCATTAGAAACAAAAGCCACTTGATAAGGATGAACCTGGAAGAACAAGCAATATTAAACTTCGAGAACCTGTCACCATGAAAATGCTGAGTAATCTGAAGGCATCATGTTATAGAACAGAAGGAGGTGAGGAAACTGATTTATAGTTTTGCGGGAAAGATTCAGTATACGGCTACATGAACAGGGCCATAGGGGGTTTTACTGTCCATAGATACTATTCAGCAATCCACAAAAAACATGTCAGTATCTCATCTCCAATCACAGACCCACAAAATGCCTACATCTGTCTGTGCCATACATACAGACAAAAATAGCACATGGTCCATAATTTGCAGAACTCTTCTATGGTCTTGTGTATGGAGTCATAGAAATTAATGGCTCCATATATATAGTGATTAGCTGCAGCAGCCGCTTCTCACAAATAGGATACCAGGCCCTGTACATTGTAGCAGCAGATGGAAATGGAGTACAGGATAGAGGAGGGTTTGTTTTATCAGCCCCCTATCGGCCTATAACGTATTGGCAATGGAAAATGTCTTGTAAAGACCCCTCTAATATTTCAGGTGATAATTTCTGCCATATCTGCAAACACCATATAACAAAGAGAGAAGCTGAGTCGTATATTATATTTACATGCTTTAGAGTAGGATTTGCGTAAAACAGTAAGGCAAATTCTAAAAGGACTCCTAGGAGAGACAGTGAGGCCTACTGAGCCCACCCATACACAGTAATTAAAGCAAGTGCACTGTCAATCATCCTGTGTAGGTGGGGCAAACAGATTCTCTCAGACTCTGAGGTTCCCTCCTTTGAATGCTATAAATCCAGTATTAAGTTGGCGATGAGCTGGCGGGTTGAAATAAGCTGCCATAAGCCACACACAGAAATTAAAATCAGGAGAATCTGCTCTATAGTCTCACTCAAACAGACCTAGGACCATGCAGGACATACTTGGAGAAGTACTGAAATGTACTGATAGAAGTACTTTGGCTATGATGGAAAGCCCCTATTTAGCACCATCAGACTAAGCCTATCTCCTCTTATTTACTTCCTATTTAAGTAAGAATGAGCAATAAGGTTTTTTTTAAATCTCATTTAGCAAGTTTTATAAAAATCGGCACAATAGGAATGAAAGAAGAAAAATATACTTACCTTTATTATTATAGACATCTAAGTAGTTAGGAGCTGAAAATATCGTTATTAAAGAAGGAAACCCCGTTGTCTGACTTTTTCTGTACATTCGATATCTGTAGCAAAAAAAACAAACAGAATGACTCATGGGACATCCAATCTTTTACATGTCACCTCCACACGCCAACTCAGACACCTACTGAAGAATATCTGTTGACAGAAACGTTTGGGAAATCCATTTACTTTGCCATTTCTGATTACATCAATAAAACATCACTTTCTCAATCCAACTGAGTGCCGTGAAATTCACTGATCATTTTGGACCTGGTGGGCCCTTCACTGGCACCAAACCACACTAGAAGATGGAGTAGAGGACATTTCATACACATTATAACCTTACCCAGCATCTTGTGCTTCATGTGCTCTGATGATTGACAGCAGGTTGTTAGTCAGCAAAAACTCACAAACAGCCGGGTAACTGAAAGGAAAAGGAAGCAAAGTATCTCAGTATGCCATACTGCCCAAGTTATGGAGTTTGGAAAGATTTTAAAAAGATCACAAACCTATAAAAATAAGAGCACCCTCTGACTGTGTTATGACTGAAGTGTTCTTGTGACTTTTCATTGCCAAAGTCTTCTGACGGGTCTGACCACAACAGGTCACACATAGGGCCAAATGCTGGAGGTTCTTTGAACCTGTCTAACTACAACCAGAACAGAATACAGGTTACAATACGGAGTTATTCACAATTCTAACATTAAAAATTTTGTTAACCAATTAATGATCATAGTCAGCAAATAAGTACATACCGTATAAAGATAAATCAATATATTCCCTTTCTATATGGGGTTTGGGGTAAATCCAAGCTAAACCTACGTGATTTTCATCACACAGTAAATAAGCTGTAAAAAAGTTGTGTCACACATTCATCACCACCAGTGATATCATCATATACAGCACTGTGCAGGTTGCTCTGACTGTCTTAAAGCGATTAAAGTTAATGAATAGCTTCCTTGAGGCCACACACTGCAGAAACAAAGCATTTCTGACCATTGCAGGAACTTGAGTGTCAAAACACTGCATTTTAAGACCTGTACACACAGGGGAATGTGCCTCCAAATCAGTGGCAGCGACTGTAACAGATTCTACCTCCCACTGATATCAGAATAGGCATCTTATTTGATCTTGCTACAGATTCCATTCATTTGGACCTAATCATCAGGGAAAAATCATTTCAGAAAATTGATGCTCTGCTTCGGCTTTTCACTGCGGGGAGAGGAAAATGAAGAGGAATTCATCTCCCTTTTCTGCCATGTGAACTTAACCATACAGTCCCAAATTGACTGAGATTTCATTTAATCAAATCCTTAACACATCATGCCTTTTTTCCCAACAAATTTATATATGATGAGGGGTTATTTAAAAAAAAAAAAAAAAAATTTACTAGCAGAAAATGGCAAAATGCTAGGAATGCGTTTTTGTATTGCATTTTTGCTGCAGTTTTCTATAGTTTTTCCATAACATTTCTTTAACCCCAAGTGTAGCTTCACATACAGCGTTTTCTTGTAAAAACTGCCACTGTAGTTTTCGATAAATTAGAAGTGTAAACCCTTCACTTTTAATTTCCCATTCCTTGCGAATCCACTCCTGGCATTGGGTCAACAAAGCATATAAAAAAAACAAACAAACAAAAAAAAAACAAACCAGGACTGTGGAGTCTGATAAATATTACCAATTGCGATTGGAAATATTATTTTAAATTATATTATACAATTATTGATATTACTCATGTTTGACCGCGGCATCCAAGGGATTAAAACCCCTGAACGGAGCTCAGCTCCGATAGAGGGTTAAGGAGCAGGATGCTGGCTGTTGGTTACAGTTCACACCACCTCCCAATGCTGCCTGTGGCAGCCAATATCAAGGAGAATTTGTTACCACAACAAACTTTCCCTGATATGCCGTGATTATGATCGGGACCTGAACCTATTAGGTCCTGAACATGTCTCCGTGAACACCAGCAGCACTGTGTTCACAGAGTTCTGATCCCCAATTTAGCAGGGTCAGAATATAAACATTCATGCTGCACAAAGCCTAGCAAGTGTCAACCTTTAAATACAGCAAGTCGTCGTGAAGTGGTTAAATGGTAATTTTTTTAAAATTTTTTTTTTTTAAAAAAAAAAGGCAAAAAAAACCCCTTGAAGTAAAAAAAGTTTATAAATAAAGAAAAAAAAATATCTGGAAAGCAGCCCTCATTGCATTTTGCAAATCCAATAGTAAATCCACAGGCTTTAACTTATTTCTGCCCATGAGAAAACTTAAGAGCAGACTTTACCCAAACTTCGGGTGCATGGCTGCTGTGATGAAGGGCCACAAACATTCAAGTGTTGGAACAGTCCACTATAAATATCTGCCATGTAAATACCACTAAAAGGAAAGAAAAAAAGTACAAGCTTATAATACAGTATTTAATAAAAATACTCACTCTTTTAATGTCATCTAATGTGTGTATTTCAGGAGATAGTCCTCCATGGACACAAAGAAATTGTTGGTTTAAAAGTGCAGCTAAGGGAAGACAATCGAATGCTTCCATACAGGCTTCATAAACCCTTTCTGAATATTTTATTTTACCTACAAAAAAAAAAAAAAAAAGTTTAGCACTTGAAGCTTTTTCAAGGTAAAAGGATTTACAAAAATAGCAACATATTGAAAGTCTGAAGGTTTACAAAATCTCAATTTCATGTCTATCTACTGATAACCCAATGCCAATTTCGATGCATAAATAAATAAATAAATAAATAAATAAATAGGCTGCAAATATCCACATATGGTGTCTGGAAATATAAAACGTAGTTGGGGGGGGGGAATCCCCATCCTTACGATTTTGCCAAGCATATCTTTGCTCGAGTCAGACACACTACCTCATGACTGCTGAGGCTAAGGGGAAACACAGAAACATCAGTGCTGGGATGGAGGACAATTAAACAGGTGAATAAGACTAGATTCACAAGACAAGGTTTCATCCATGAAATTCTGTCTATATGTTCACCAGATTTAATGGCCTGAACTGCATGCCGGGAAAGGGAACTCCTATGGGACAGTATGTAGCTGGGAGGCAGAGACTCCCGGTGTCATACATAACCTTACTGCTAGGAGTTCAGGCCGGTAAATCTGGCTAACACAAGGAGGGAGTAAGGATACTTTTATTCCTCTAACATTCCCTGCCTTAGTCTCAGAAGGCTCCATCAACAGGGGATGGTACCCTGTTTCCCCGAAAATAAGACATTCCCCAAAAGTAAGGCATGGGGGGAGGTTTTGTTAAATTGCCTAATATAAGGCACCCCCCGAAAATAAGACATCCCCAAAAACACTGCAGCCAGCAGAACACTGTGCACGATGTTCCGTGTGAACAGGTATGCCGGCTGCTGCCTCTGCTGTGATACCTCTGTTCCTGCTGCTGTAAGTCCACTCTCCCAGCTCATCCCACAGCAGCCGGAACAGTGGTGTCACAGCAGAGGAGGCAGCCAGCTTTCCTGTGCACACGGAGCACAGCGTTCAGCCGGCTGCAATTCCCACTAAGTGAGGCTCTCCGGCACAACCGCTGGAAGCCTCGCTAATCTCTGCTAAGCCCCGCCAACCACTTCCACCACCATGACCAACAGCAGCACCAGCGCTGCTATGAAGATGGGGAAGGTAACTAGCATACCTCCCCACCACCACCTCTTGCACCACCTACAACCGGCAGTCATGCCGGCACTCCGTTAAGGAAGCGCCGGCATGACTGCCGATTGTCCCCCGCTCCAGCCGCTCCATAAGACATCCCCCGAAAATAAGACAGATCATATATTTTGGAAGAGAATTTAATATAAGACACTGTCTTATTTTCGGAGAAACAGGGTATTAGTTACTTTACATAACCTATGACAATTACCATGGAAGAGCAGAGGGCTGCAAGAAGACAATAGGGAGCCCTGATATACATTCTATATCTTTGTAGTCCACATAAACCAATGATTCCGATTCATCTTTTATAACTTTATAGAAATGTTATCATTTTAATTACGTTTATGTAGTGATGTCTAGAAGGAATAATAGAGGGACAAGTATGAATAAATAGACAGATGCTACCAGTTGAGAGCCTGTCCCTACAATGTGACACTGTCCAATAAGTGTTGCTAAGTAATTAAAAAAATGTCTAGGAGAAATAACAGAGGAACAACAAAACTCAAAAGGTGCTAAATAAGCTACTTCAGAATAGTTTTTATTTGCAATTTTTATGTAAGTGTTTTAATTATTTTTATTTATTTTTTATATATCTGTGTTGTTCTGTTCCTCCATGATCCCCTCCTACACACTGTTATACGGTAACTTGGAATTACTATTCCCCATGTCAAAAGGGTGTATTCCTGTACAGAGTGGCATGTGCGGCATTCACAGGCCAGTGTCAGACTGCAGGAAAACTTCCCCCAACTGGGAGAAATAAGAGAGGAATGGTATAGCCCAGTGGTCTAAGAAAAGATCCTCCAGAGCTGTTGTAACAGGGGGAATAAGAGCATCTACTACAACAGGCACGTCAGGAGACAAGAAAGGTCCTTAAAGAGGACCTTTCACCACTTTTGGGCACATGCAGTGTTATATACTGCCAGAAAGCCGACAGTGCGCTGAGTTCAGCGCACTGTCGGCTTTCCCGATCTGTGCCCGGTGTAAAGAGCTTACGGTGCCGGTACCGTAGTGCTCTATGGTCAGAAGTGCGTTTCTGACCATTAGCCAGAGACGTCCTTCTGCCTCGTGGCGCCAATTGCGCTGTGCTGTGGAGCGGGGAGGAACGCCCCCTCCCTCTGCTCACACAGCTCGTCCATAGACGAGCATTATCAGGAGCGGGAGGGGGGCGTTCCTCCCCGCTCCACAGTACAGCGCGATTGGCGCCGCGAGGCAGAAGGACGTCTCTGGCTAATGGTCAGAAACGCCCTTCTGACCATAGAGCACTACGGTACCGGCACCGTAAGCTCTTTACACCGGGCACAGATTGGGAAAGCCGACAGTGCGCTGAACTCAGCGCACTGTCGGCTTTCTGGCAGTATATAACACTGCATGTGCCCAAAAGTGGTGAAAGGTCCTCTTTAATAATGAAACGTGGTGTGACTGAAGGTTATCTTTGTTGTTAGCTGGCAAAATCTTATAGTCAAAACTAAATCCAAAAGAAAGCTTAAAGAACGGAGAAGTGGAGGAGATTCTTACTTACATTCTTGTTTAAACGTGAAATATTCTGTAAGGTGCCTGCATTCATGATTGCCTCTCAAAAGAAAGAGCGTATTGGGATACAGAATCTTCAGAACCCATAAATACAACACACACTGTTAGGAGAAAGAAGGAAAAGTCTGCTAAACTATGACCATAGTCCCTTGTGGCCCATTTGGCCGAACATCTTACAAATACCCACCTGTTTCTGTGGTTGTTGTATCAAAGGCTAAGAACATCTTGTAACGCCTGACTAGTAACAATATCCATGTACAGACAAGTGTAACTCAATGTCAAAGGGTTTTAGGCTTTCATAAAGCATAATCATCATTATAATGAAAAATAGGGTAATGTAGGAATAAACCTTATTTATATAAAGGAGAGCCAACACTTCGCTACTGTTATTAAATAGCCTGTCTAGCCTGTATTCAGAAGGCTAAATAGCATGGACAGCCGGCTGCTATCTTACAGCAACAAGAGAGATTTGTACTATATAAATAAAATGTATTATCACTATTATTATTATATTAAACAGTGGCACAGACAGCCCAATATAGTGTATCCTGCTGTATTCTTTATCACTTGGCTATATCTGCCTCACACTTCCTACCTTGTATTTACCTCAGCCTGGGGCTTATAGACCTCAGGCAGACACCTAGACCCAGGTCGACGTCTGTCCATGGTGCCCAAAGACAGTTCACCACTCAAGACTCTATTCATACCACAGCAAAAAAAAAAAAACACACCGTCAACTAGTTTCCATGAGGCCTTATATGCATAAGGATTTTTCCCAAAGAGTAAAATTGCCTTTACGAGTGTCTGTAGAGAGTTTTTAACATTCACCAAACCAAATTCATTGACCGTAAACTGAGAATTTTGAAATCGTAGGAACCAAATTAAATATTAGAAAGCTGCATAACCTTTCGCTGCACAAGGTATACGGGTATGTTCACCTTTCAACACCATTTCACCATATACAAACAGAATCAACCTCCATAAAAAGTTGCATAACTTTATAAATAGGAGTTACAGGGTTCACCTGAAGCCTGCAGGTCTGCACTGCTCTGATATTCAGCCTCAAATTAGAAGAAAAATAAAATGCCCCACTGCTTTATATGATCTCAGTTACACAGTAAGGGCCCGTGCACACGGAGTAAACGCGTGTATTTTGGCAAAATACACGTATAAAAAAAATACACGTGTAAAAATAAGACTCCCATTGACTTCAATGATTTTTTTTTTTTACACGTGTAAAAATACACGTGTAAAATGTCTTTGAAGTCAATGGGAGTCTTATTTTTACACGTGTATTTTGCAAAAATACACATGTGTTTACTCCGTGTGAATGGGCCCTTAGGAAATGCACAGCAAGCATGCAGATGATTTCCAAAGATGACTAGTAGAATTGTGAAGCTAGTTTTGGCCTAGAGGCTTTATTTAAAGGTAATGTGTCATGAGAAAATGACCTATTAGATTTCAACAGCTTAAATCACATTTTTGTGCTAAATATATTTTTAAATAATTTCAAATAATTCTAAAAATTTTGCAATACCAAATCTTGCCACTAAAACTCAAATAATTAAAAGTGCTGTTTCCTGGAGACAGACCATGGACCAGAGAGACCCCCTATTGACTTCTATGGCATGCTCTGTGACCTATGCAGAGAAGGAAGATGGTAATCTGTGAAGTGACCTATTGTGATTGGTGAATTCGTCTATTATCCAAATATACATGACAGCCATGATCATCAGTGTGCTCAGAAATAAGGTGGATGCTACAAAGAAATCTATAAAAAAAATAAAAATCAGGAAGTGTCATAGCATTGGCTAATCAACCAGAGTCAGAACTGCAGGATTTTTTTTATTTTTTTTTGTAATATAGATAACATGGAGAATAAATTATATATATATATATATATATATATATATATATATATATATATATATATATATATATATATATATATAATTCTCTGGAGAAATTCCCTTTAAGGTGACAACAAGATGTAACGTGACACTTACCTAGTTACTCAAATCTGCAGCCTCTCCACTCATCTCTATGGGACTGCAGGAGATAGTTAAGCAATGTACTTCAATTCTCCACAGCAGTGCCATGGACATTTTACTATTATTAGTTCTATAGAAATGAATGGAGTAGTAACCAGGTCTACTACACTTCTCTTTATCAGTGCCACAGAGGTGAATCGAGTAATAGTGAGACCGCTGGTGCATCAAGGGTACAAGGCACCAGTGGTCATACCAGTGGTCTGACCAACCAAACTACAACCTGTCTCTATAGGGCATTAGTGGTAATGAGATGTGGATTTTAAAGCGCTATGTAGCCATGTGCCAAGCCAAAAGACAGATTTTCTTTGTATTTGAACTGGAACATTACTAGTACATCCACTACATATGCAAAACTGCATTCAAATAAAACTTGGCAGAGTGTGCCATACTTACTCTCACATTGTACTGATTTCCTATGCTACACAAATCCACTACAGACAGATCTGATAATGTTCTGCAGGTATCATTGCCACCTTAGGTTACCTTTAATTACATGTCAGTACTAAAATCTATTACAACACATTGTGACATACAAAGGTATCTTACCTCTATACTAAAATACCCTCTGTCTACGTAGTCACCCAAGAAGAGGTATCTTGTGTTAGCTGGCGATCCTCCCACTTCAAATAACTTCATCAAGTCAAAGAACTGACCATGAATATCACCGCATACTGCAAGACGAGCAGAGAAGAAAATAAACACTACAGAAAAGAAAACATGGAAGACACTATATTTTTAATAACAGAGAAAAAAACAAACAAAAAAAAAAAAACACACATGTAAAAACTTGTGCACCAAAGGTCCTCTTCAGCATTGATAGCTGATGTCCAGAGCGAAAGAGACCATAGGTTTTTTTAGTCACCCTTCCTAAAGACTTTTTTTATTTACCCTTCCATAGACTGAAACTACTAACCTTGTAGGGTGTATTAGGGCCTCTCGACCCTTCTTCGATGTCAACAAGGGAAAGAAAAATCAGGCATGTTCAACTGTAACGCCATTTCTTATGTTCTCAGGAGAGATAAAGCTGCTGCCAATGGTGTCTGGCAGTGAGCTCCTGAATGGCCCCATCACTACTGCACTTAGCTGACAGCTGTATGTCACTTTAGTACCATAGTGATCAGGCGGTTTGGGAGCTGACAGAATCACAACTGACAATAACGCAGTAGGTTCTACGCGTTCAGTCGGGGACATAAGGCCCACACACGGAACGTTTTCCAAGGACATTTGGCTAAGTGTACCTATAACTATAAAACCATTTTTTATAAGTGAAAAGCACACGTGAATAGAAGAAACTTTGTAACATCTTGCTAAAGAAATTGTTTTTCTTCTCTACTTATTAGGGTCATCACAATCTCCTCATATTCACTTACATTGTTTGCTAGCACAGAGTCTGGTTCCCCTCACACACAGACGTCTATGGAGAGGAGGGTGTCAATTGATTTATTGCCTCATTCTGGGTAGCGATAGACTTATGAAACACAGAAGTATTAGAAGGGTTCCTTCTAATACTGACACAGAACAGCAGAGTATAGCTGCTACAGCCATCAGCAGATTAGGCCTATCCTATAGACTAATATGTAAAAAGTAAATCCGTTTGACAAATGGAAATATATGTTTAGAGACTTTCATATTTATTTACCTGTATAATTCATTTATGAAAAGTTATTTTATAATTGGAGGCACGCTTTAAAGTTTCCTAGGTGATATTCCCAAGGCTTACAAGAGGGGAAATTTAAATTAAAATCTGAAACTTAACTATATATTTCATAATACAGCAACCATTTGACAGGAGAAATTTTCGGTGCTTTTGATTCATTTAGAAGTAAAACAAAGCCTTTCACCTGTTATAGGTGCTTCAACTTCTATCATAGTCTTCTCTCTTCGTAAAATTGCAGCACCCTCATTGATGATCCGAAGTGCAATTTCTTCATCTACCCGGCCTTCTTTTATTAAGTGGTTCTTCAAAACATCCACTCTGGGTTTTCCATCGACATCAAATACTTCTTCGGATGTTAATCGGTGAGTTGGGGGGAAGGGGACAGCTGCCAAAAGAAAACTAATTTACTTAAATGACATAAACACACACACACAAAAGCACAGGACTAAACCTAAGTGACCAACAGAAGACGCACATAAAAACAATAACTGCAATATCACCACAGCCTCAGAAGTCTGAAGCCTAGCCAGTCCAAGGTGCTGCAGCAAGCTCAACTTGCACTTTGCATTTTAAGCCATAGAGAGCTTTCAATTACACTGGTCCTCGCTCGGTTCCCCAACTGGTTTTGACCAATACAAACTGCATAGAAAATCTAAAAAGTTTAATATACATAATAGTCCTTCAGTAGCTACCTAGCTTTTGCAGTTGTTTGTTGTGTATGTAATCTGCCTAGTCATACTGTGAAGCATTCATACACTGCATCTATAGCAGAAAAAACTGATTTGCTGTTCAGGTGACTGAGAAAGCAGGAAAATAGCCCTGTGATAATGGCAACGAAAAATCCATTGTGGTTGTCACATGGCAGAATGTCACAGAAACAGACACAAGAGCGTGATAAAAATAACAATGGCTATAAATTGAGTGGATATTCTGAGCTATATTTGGCTTTTTTTTATTATTATTACTTCATAGGGCTGCTGAAAACTGAAGCCAATCCCAGGCCCCTTCACAAATGGCATGTACTGCTGAAACGTGAACTGTTTACGCTAGGTTCACACCTGTGCGTTCAGGGTCTCCGTTCTGTGGTTTCCGTCTTCTGCATGCCAGAAGACGGAAACCATAGACCGGGTCCGGCCGTGAGCGTTTTAGGCTCTCCGCCACGAAACCGGTTTTTCTAATCCGGACACAGAGTACTGTGAGAGCCTAAAACGCTCACCGCCGCACAGCTTTCTCACCCATTCAAATGAATGGGTGAGAAAGCCTCCTGCAGGTTTCCGTCTCCTGCCTCTGTTTTAGGCAGGAAACGGAAACCTGAAGTACGGAGTGCCGGCGCAGATGTGAACGAGCCCTGAGGCTTAGGACTGGCTGCAGTGGTCACCTGGCATAAATCCATAGACATTAATATGGAGCTTGTACCCCTCGAAGTTCCCACTCTTCAGGAAAGGCTTTCCACAGGATTTTTGCCCATTCATCCAGATCAGCATGCGTGAGTTCAGACACTGATGGAGTATGACAGGGTCTAGCTCACCATCTTTGTTTTAGTCCATTGCAAAGGCATTGGATGGGATTGAGGTCAGGGCCCTGTGTGGGCCAGTTCAGTTCTTCCACAACAAACTCACCTATCCATGCTTTTAAGGATATTGTTTTGTCCGCTGGGCCAGGGTGCATGCTGGGCCCAGAAAGGGCCTTTCCCCAAACAGTTCCCACAAAATTGGAAGGCAGGCAATATTTTCCTGGTATTCATCAAACCCAATTACACCCACGAGACGGTCAGATAACCCTACTTCATAACTTTACATGGTCTGTCTGCACCTCTGCTGCGGCTCCTAAACCCTCACACTTCAATGATAGCACTCACATTGATGATAGAATATCTGGGGGAGGGGGAAATTCACAAACCGATTTGCTGCATCGGTGACCTCCTATTATAGTACCAGATGGAGTCCGGGGACCTTTGTGGAAAGAGCCATTCTTTCATAAATGCTTGCAACGGCAAACTGCATGGCTAAGTCCTAGATCTTATACATCTGTGTCAGGCTCCATTCACACGGAGTAACGTGCTGCTCATTCTGACATGTAAACACGTGTCAGAATGAGCACAGTAAAACAGAATCCCATTGACTTTAATGGGTTCGGTCTTACGCGCGCTACCCATTGAACTCAATGGGAGGCTTTTTTACCTATTGCTTTCAATATGATACGCACGTAGTAATAGGTTATTTAAATAAAAACAAAAAGCCTCCCATTTAGTTCAATGGGTAGCGTGCGTATGCCGGCACCCATTGAAGTCAATGGGATCTGTTTTGAAGCGCCTCACTCTGACACGTGAGCAGATGAGCGGCGCGTTACTCCGTGGGAACGGAGTCTTAATGGGACAGAATGAAACACCTAAGTTCAATGATTAAGAGTCGGGGGCGCCAATACTTTTGCTCAATATAGAGTATACACACACATTACTACATGAACATGGCAAAGCATTCCTAGATCTGACTACATACTGTATACTAAAAAATATCCCATGCCCATGTAGACTTCACCTTCCTTTTTGACTTTGTTTACTTTCTAGACACAGGTTCAAGGAACAATTTTGATCTTGTGAAATCGATGTTCGCCCTTCCCGAGAGTCTGATATATTCTCCTGCCACCAGCTATGAGAATTAGTTTCTTTACTGTAGTCAATAGTTTGGCGGTAGAACAAAGAAGCCTTACTGAAATATATTGGATTCTCTTGCATTGAACTTTTTAGCTTCCTTAAGCAAAAACAAGAACGTTTTGATTAAAATCGAAATTGTCCATAAACTTGAGTATTTAGAAAAAAAAAAAAAAAAGATCAAGATTTCATTTTTAGGTACATTCACCCAGCCCTAAAGTTCCATGGAAAATACAGAGGGTTTACAAGCAGTATAAGTTCCCATGTACACATACTGCAAAGGAATCCCAACACCATGTCTAAGGGGGCTCTAAGGAGATTGAGGCTAGGGGCCCCACGTTGCCAAAAAGAGCTGAGGGAGAAACTGCAGTGAAAATGAATCACAGATTTTCCCACAGCTCTTTTCTCTTTTCAAAGTGCGGAGAGTTTTCCCCTGACTTTGTTTCAATGATACCCATACAGACAACACTAGAGTTTCCGCAGGTATAAGTGACATGTTGCGATTTACGAAAACGCAATGGTTTTAGAAATCGCAGAATGACCATTTCGGATATTTTTTTGCAATGTGTGGATGGGATTATCCAGAATCCCATTCATTTTGCAGGAACTGTCATGGTTTTTGCTACAGCGTTTACACAATGTGGGGCTGTGACCTAAAAAAGGGGTTATGCCATTAAAGATACATTCCCTAACCACAGCGGTTAGACCCCCACTAATCGGAACAGGGGCCCCAAAAGTCCCCCCTGAGGCCTCTGCATGAATGTAGCACCATTTACTTCACAGGGGCTCCCTGAGATTGCAGTCCTGAATGGATCGCCAGTGCTTTATTCCCAAGGATCCTTCATGGGTACCGGCGATTTGCCACTTCTCCTATTTTGAGGACATGACCGATTAAAGGCTGTATATAACATTGATTTGGATGCGCCGACTCCTGAAATTCGCAGTATCATTCTAAGCCATTGCTAATGCAGCCCCTTTACTCCAATGATCTTAGGAGATCCCGAAAGTCAGACTCACCTCATATGGATGACCTATACCATGAAATGTATGTCATTCCCATGCTGGAGTCTGAGGATCGAATAGATCTCACTCTTTCCCATTGTGTGCACTGAACTTTTGAAGATTTTATTTTTAGGCAAAACTACTCCGCCCTAGGCCTAAAGATAGGCGGTCAATGCATAAACCTTTTTTTGACTAAAAATCGGCATATACACGACAATCAGGCTGTTTCTGCACTACACACATGGATTCCTGCAAGCCCCATACAGATGGCTGAGAAATATCTGCAACATATGAATATAGCCTTACTAGGAGGCACTGCATGAGTGACAGGAACGGACAAGTTAATAGCTTTATTGTTACCAAAATACAGAATGTGAAATGTGGGTTATGTAAGGCATATACACAAGGACTACAATAAACACTGGGAAGTTTGTTGTTGGCCACACACACAGACCAAGCATAAAAGATAACAAAAAATAGAATAATAATAATCACCCCTGCCACACAAGTGCAGACCGGACTGGATAGAGTGATTTTCTCTTGGGGTACAGTAGTGACCTGTGCTGAGGCGAGAACATTACTATCTTCTGTTGTGCACTGGATGGATTATGTTTTAGCCTGGGTTCACATAACAGCATTCTTATCGGACATAGTGGTCTGGCATCCAGAACCAGCCATAAAAATGGAGCATGCTGAATTTTTTTCCGTCTGGAGTCCGAAGATATCCAACATCACCATAGCAGTCCCATAGAAAGGCATCAGTTCCTCTTACCATTTCAACAATGCAGTGGGGAGGGGGGGGGGGAATAAAAATGAATAGATGCAAATATAGGAATCTTAGTAAGGCTTAGTAACACTACTGAGCCCACCTAAAATAAGCAGAGAAAAGTCCTGCCAGGAAGACTTTTCTCTAAACTGAGCAGACCGCATTATAGTCTATGTTTCCACGTGTAACCATTTATTAAGCAGACAGGTTTCTCCATTCTTCGGGTGTGAACCTAATGTAATGATGCAGAATAGTCAGTGTCTGAAGTATGGAATTGTACCATTTCTTTTGTGTATCCGCTTTTTGGAATAGAGATAAAAGTCGGACTTGCAGTGCTTTTGCTCCATCCAAAAAAAAAAAAAAAATTTTTCACATTGTGTTCACGTTCCATAAACCCCAAATAGATTACCAATGGATAATCTCTGTTTGTTTTGCAATTCATTTTTACCACTTCATTCTTCTCTGCACATGCCCAGAAAAAAAAAAAGGGGAGGGAAAAAAACATATGTTTAAAAAAAACAAAAAAAAACCAGACACCCATTGACTACGGTAATCAGACAATAAAGATGGACTATGGTACGTGCTGTGCAAATTCGTTTCTAATACAGATTGGCAGAGAACGGACACTAGGCGTTAGTGTGAACCTAGTCTAAAACAGATGATCCGTGTGTAGTCCAGGTGTCTGAACCTGAAAATTCAGTTTGGGGCTGGAAAATCCTTTTAAGGCTGAAGCCCCACGTTGTGGAAATGCAGCTTTTTTGGTTGCAGATTTTGTTGTGGTTTTTTGAGTCAAAGTCAGGAGTGGCTACGAAAGGAATGGGAAATATACAAGAAGTCTTTATACTTATCCCTTCTGCTCAAACCACTCCTGGCTTTGGCTCAAAAAACCGCAACAAAATCTGCAACAACAAAAAAAAGCTGCATTTCCACAATGTGAGGCTTCAACCTAAGGGTATGTAGGTTCACACAGTTTTTCGACAGCGGATTTTGACGCAGCATTAGAGATGAGCGAGTAGTATTTGTTTGAATATCGAATCCTATTATAGTCTATGGGAAAAACGGGAATGTTGTCCCGGTTTCCATGGAAACCAAAGTTCCACACCTTGGATCCTCCAAGTTCCGGCAGTAGCAGGATGAGGAGCACGAGGAGGTTTTTGCATTGAATTCAATGGAATTTTCCCGCGTGGTATTCGACCGATACGAGTATTCGATCGCATAGTAGTATGCGGTCGAATACTACTCGCTCATCTCTACGCAGAATCCATCTGCCAAAACAGCTCCCATTGACTTCAATGGGAGCCGATTGCTTCTTTTTTCCACTAGTTAGTAGCGGAAAAAAGAAGCGATATGATCTATCTTGCCACTGACTCCGCCATGGCACGAGACTCCTTCCCGATTAGGTGCGGAAAGCCACGACGGGATGCAAGTGCACTGCTAGGAACTGCTTCTGTATGAACCCATAACCAAGACATCACGATGCTGCTCCTCGGGTGGCATATCATTCAGACAAAGCATCTTAGACAGGGAACACACAATAGTTGCTTCATGTCATACCAGGCCACATGGTCTTGCTGCGCAATCTGTTCTATGACTGTAGAGGACTTCATACCATGGTGTCCTATAAGGGTTCGTTCACACGGCGGAAAATGAAGAAGAAATGCCTCTTCATTTTCTGCCACCGGCATTTTTGCATGGGCTAGTCGCAACGGGATGCCGATGCAATGAATTTGCGTTCCATCACAGCATCCTTCTCCTGATTAGGACCAGATGAATGGGCCTAATAAGGAGGGAGCCTTGAGCAGCAGCAAGATCGAGCAGGACGCTTCTTTTTTCCGTTTCCTGCTGTGATCTCTGCCTCCCATTAAAAACAATGAAAGGTGGATTCGGGAGGGAAACCCGTCCCCAAATCCACAGCAAATTCCTCCGTGTGAACTGACCCTAAGTTTTCTGGTTGCTAATAGCACCTTTATGCCTGCAGCACATGTTCCTCCCTAATGCAGATGGAATACACAATAAGAAACCATGCCCTCAACCCTATCCCATTACTACTAATACAGATTTCTTTACATTCTGCCAGAAGTAACCATAAAATAGCAAACAAATAGCTGAGAGGAGACCAGGAGAATATAATATAGGGGATCCAGGGACACTGGTCTTCTTATCCAGGTTATGATGCAGCTAAACAGATCCCTGACACAGAAAAAAAAGAAATCTGAGCACCATAATCCTATCCTCTTAAAGAGGACCATTCATCAGATCGGGCACAGGCAGTTTTATATACTGCTGGAAAGCTGACAGTGCGCTGAATTCAGCGCACTATCCGCTTTCCCGATCTGTGCCCGGTGTAAAGCGCTATCGGTCCCAGTACCGTAGCGCTTTAGTGTCAGAAGGGCATTTCTGACAGTTAGCCAGGGACGCCCTTCTGTCCAGCAGTGCCTATTGCGCTGTACTGTGTGAACGGGGAGCAATGCCCCCTCCCTCTGCTCTCAGTACTTGTCCATAGCCGATTATCAGGAGAGGGAGGGGGCGTTCCTCCCCGCTCATACAGTACAGCGCGATAAGCGCTGCTGGGCAGAAGGGCGTCCCTGGCTAAGTGTCAGAAACGCCCTTCTGACTGTAAAGTGCTACGGTACCAGGACCGATAGAGCTTTACCCAGGGCACAGATCGTGAAAGCTGACAGTGTGCTGAATTCAGCGCACTGTCAGCTTTCCAGCAGTATATAAAACTGCCTGTGCCCAATCTGATGAAAGGTCCTCTTTAAAAAGCAGTTACCTGTGAACCCTATTATAGTCTAGATTCCGCCAAAAAGTCTTGATTGCTCTATGCATATTTTAATCAGAATCGGATACGGAGTCTCCAAATCCTAGTGTGACTTCAACCTAAGGAAAGCTGCTTTCTGTCTATGACCAACATCCCATCCGTAATAGCACAAGCAACTAGTCACAAGTACATAGTAAACTCTCCTTACATTGTAGAAGATGAATAATTTTATCAATGCCTGCTGCGGACAGAGAAACCTATCTGCAGGTGTGTAGAGACTGTGAGGATAACCAGCCCCTCCCCTCACTATGCACCGTGTGAAGAAAGAGAATGCCCTCTCCCTTCACTCACCGTAGTTCCATTTTAACCCTTTCTTGATATCCATTGTAATAGTATGAGGAGTTTTGGGTATTTAAATACAGTGGCGACCATAGCTGACACTAATACCGGCGTTCAGTTCCCACACTGATCACAGGTATTAATGCCTCGGTCAAAGCTGATTGAGGTGCCATTTTTGTGGCAGGACATGGACGCCACCCCAGAGAAATATCTGCTGACATGACAGTCAGCATATTTGTATGGACCCATGGAAATTAATAGGTCCGTACTTTAATCATAGAAACTATAATCGTGTGCATGGAGCCTTACAGACAACTGCAACGACTTATAAACTAAAAGTCTAAGAATCTAAAAGTCTTCTATGTACTATATTTGGAGTTACAGATGGATATTATTCACAGACAGCAAGTCCCTTTACTGACTGCTCTCATAGATTGCTCTTTTCCTGTCATGTCTGCATGGTACAGGCTAGAATGTAGTGGGTATTGGCATATATCTGTTCTATTTCTGCAGTTCAGTGTTCTTGGATCTGATAGTCACTTGACCTTTCCTCGGCTATTTGTTTGCTCTTGTACAGTTACTCCTGGCAGAATTAGATGTAAACAAACCAAAGTAGGTATAACGGAAAGTTGAGGAGGGCAGACTGCTCCTTATTGAACACGCCCACAGCCCGAAAGTAAAATGTAAAATGTGCTTCAGTCAAAATAGGGACATTAGCAACAGAAAAACTGATGGGACACTAGAGATGAGCGAACATTATTCGAAACAACCGTTTTGAATAGCCCGCTCCCACAGAAATGAATGGATGCGGGGGGTTAAGCGGCCGGCAAAGTCTGCGTGCCGGCCGCTTCCATTCATTTCTATGGGAGCGTGCTATTCGAAACAGCCGTTTCGAACAGTGTTCGCTCATCTCTAGTGATCATGTGTAAAGAAGAGGTGGTGAGAACCAGGGAAGGCTGATGACGCTGCGGTGCTCAGGGAACGTCACAAAGGTTTCTGGTGCTCCGTGCTGGATAATTAGCATATCAATAATAGTGGTCTAATTCTATTTTCGCAAACAATAAGCCATCATGTGACTCTGTGAACTGAAAAATTAAAAAAAATTATGGATCTTGCAATGAGGGGAGGAAAAAAAAGGAAATTGGCTGTGGCATGAAGGGGTTAAATGTCTATTATCTGTACTCCACTAGGGTCCCTACTATTAAACTGGAACCGGGCTCACCCAAACAAGTTCCTTGCCAGCAGGATTGCCAAAAATATGACTAGGAATAACTGACACATATGTAGTTTCCTTACGCCATTTCGCAATAATGGTTAAACTTCCAGTTTGGCTAATACATAGGTAACCAAAGCCAAAAGAATAGAAGCAAATTTCTCATTTTGCTGGCCAACACAAGTAATAAATGAAGAATCAACAGAGAAAGTTAACTGCTACTTTACCCCTAAGTACACTGTGTGTTAGTACAAACAACAAAAATGGTTATGACCTCCACATCTAACCCCCAACTAAGTACCCAGTACTGTGACGGTGTTGTCGCTCACCACCCTTATGTACCAAAAACCACAGCTGTTTGCATTTGCCACAGAAAAAAAACGCTATTTTAAGTAAGTAGTGTAAAAATAGCCTTACAATCTGAGAGGTCCCAGTTTAGGACGGGTATTTAAAAGAAAGCAAAAAAAAAAGTTTCGCTGGTTGAATTAAGCTGTAGCTTCACGGCCAAATGTCAGATGACAGCGCTGGACTGTCACCTGAAGCCTGCAGTCATCTTCTGTGTTAGTCTGTCACCCGGACTATGCAGAGATATGACCCCACTACCAAGGACACAACACTTAGTATATTCATATATACAAGAAATTAAACTCTAGGTTATCCAATGGAGCCAGCGCCTGCTAAAGACTGATCACACACAACAGATCCGTTGTAGACATTTCTAGGACTATTCCCTACAGGTGAATAAGATTTGTTTTCTGAATTGGGTTATAAATGCCCCAGTCATAAATATGACTTTTTTTTTGCTTCCACTTTATACATAAAGATTATTCTCTACAATATGTGGCATAGTCCAACATACAAGCATCGCTGCTAAGGAAGAATCTCTCCACATATCGGGGCAGCCATTACATTTAGAAATGGAAACTTTATTTTAATAAACTTAGTTATATGGTTCTCATTTCTTCAGGACTAGTTTTGGTAGCTGAAAAGCCATTTCTCCATAGTGGTGTTATCTGACTGAACAATGCTTCCATCCACCACCTATAGCTACAATGACCATATACATCTTGTTGCATACTGTGCAGAAGACACCACTGACATGAGGGGACGTAGCTTCTCAACTAATGGAAGTGGGGCAGAACTAAACATAACAATAAATCTGCAACTTTATAGTGAATTTCTAAATATTTTCGTAAAGGGTTATTCCCATCTTAATAAGTTATTCCCTATCTATAGAGACCAAGACGGCTCAGACGCTCCAGTCATCAGCACTTCATTGCTTCAATGTGTGAGCTGTACTATGGGCTTTCTCCAGCATGGAGCAGCGGCTCAGTAGTTAGCACTGGGGTCTTGTGTTTGGATCCGACCAAGGGAAACATCTGCATGGCGTTTGTATGTTCACCCTGTGTTTGTGTAGAATCACTCTCACATGTCAAAAAAAATAAAAAATACTGATAGGTAAATTGTCTTCCTGTAAGACAACTGACCCTTGTGGGTATTGGGGAAGAGCTCTTGTATGGCAGCCACTACCTCCCCTACACTTTGAGTCCCTTGTGTGAGAATGTTGGTCATTTGTCATTTTTATTAGTAGGGGGTCGAGCGGATGACCACTCTTCTCCATTCAAAAGAACAAAAAAAACATTCTCCTGATCAGTGGAGGCCGGAGTAACTCTTTAAAGTTCAGTAATGGGCAGGTCAGCAGACTTTACGATCCAATAAGACTTTTTAGTGTCCAGACTCAAATGCCACAGATCTCAGAAGCAGATTTCTATGCCCCTCATCTACCTAAATACAGACATGTTAAGCCCTATAAATATACCGTACATAAAACGCCCCAGAATAGTAATGCTCTGTGAACAAGGCCGCAGCTTGATTTTACTTGAACAACCGTTCAACCTAGCCTTGCACCAAAAATAATAGAAAACTAGCAAAAATGGCAAACGCAAAACTAAAACAATATTTAAAACAACCCTTAACTTTACAGAAAAATAATGAGGCGACTGAATAGCTGAATTCAGCCAATAGGTTTTACCTCTATGAACACTATGCAGGTAAAATAGATCATTCACCAGTCCACAGACTGGCAATATGGTTTGACCTTCCATAAAGGTCTACCCCTAAGAACATGAATGCCCGATGCTTCATTTATAATGTTTCTCTAGAATTCAGGGAACATTATGAATTGCAATCCCACACTAATGGAGTATGCCAATATTACAAAGTGATGGCACACAGCTAGGATCACATTGTGATTGGTGAGCGTCCAAACTCAGGGACCCTATTCATAAGAATGAGCACTACATGTTCTTCTAAGCCAGAGTTTGGGGCACTGCTGTGCAAAGACTAACAGTGATACTCTAACACTCTACTCACGTGTAAGACCGAGCGGAGACATGGCCATGTGCTTTAAATGATCCATTTTTTTCCTACACGCACTCACAATGGGCCAATGAGGTCTGTGAAAACAGACCTGAGGGTCCATTCACACGGAGTAAAATGGTGAGGAATTTGGTGTGGAATTGCAGCACTGAAAAAAAAGCCTCCCGTTGACTTTAATGGGTTTCTTTTTCTGCTAAAACAAAAAGGAACCCATTGAAGTCAATGGGAGGCTTTTTTTCAGCGCTGAAATTCCACACCATTTTCCTCCGTGTGAGTGGACCCTGATAGTCTTGCCCATGTGTAAAAAAAAAATAAAAAATAATGCTCTATTTTTTTCATGGATCTTTGATAGTATACAGCAAAGGAAGTTGGTTGTCTGAATAGGATCTAACGAAGTTTTTTTTTACAACTATTGGCTCAAGAATCAGCCCTCAGGCCCACTCCATTTGACTCTCCAGCTGTTGACAGGTATATACCGTCTGTACCAAGATAGACTCCAACTTGATACTACAGTCTGAACTAGATTACTCGCAGTTAGGGTAAGAGTCATATCATCCTAATGCTTTATGTTGGCTATACTGAGGCCTGGTTCACATCTACGTTCAGTATTTAGTTCAGGGAGTCCGCTTAAGTTAGCTAAGAAAGCACACAAACCCCATAGACTATAATGGGCTGCTTGCAGTACTTTTCTCTCCGCATGATTGGTGTGGACAGAGTGTGGAAACACATGGGCCCCATTATAGTCTATGGGGTCCATTTGGTTTCTTAGCTAACTGATCTTTAATGTGTATAGGTTTCCGTTCGGGGAGTCCCCTGAACAGAATACTGAATGCAGATGTGAACCAGGCCTTACCTGGATTCTGCACAGTTTTTTACTAAAGTATACCAGAGTATTGCACCCTACTTTCACTGTGTTGGACACATGCACAGTGCAGCCGACGGGTACCCCTCCTAGAGTCAATGAAGAGCTGCGTAGGCACCAGGACCATTACAGAGGAGTCTGGAGAGATTCAGCAGACTTTTCACTAGGTAAACATGAAGGTTTTTATTTTTAAATGCCGCCATTGATAGTGTTAGCATAGAGCCATTTGGGACACTAATAGTCCATGGGACCCGTGGGTGGTTTAGTCTCCAAAAAGTCTATGACAGGTTCCCTTTAAGAGGTGGTTATCGTAAATGGAATGCCCTGCTAATTAAAAGGGATTTTACAGACATGGCAACCATCAAAAATAGTTGTAGAAATGATGATGTTCTACATCTTACCTACTGGTCCTACTCAACCTGCCTCTGCTTAGTATAAGAAAATGTCCATTCTGATGTACTGGTCTGAGATGGTATAAAGTGTGTGCCCACATGGCAAGTCTCAAGTCAAGTACATCTACCAAGGAAGAGAATGCAAAGAGAAAACAAGCCCCTGCATGTGCACATATCAGGTCAGGGTCTGTTCAGACAGCATCAACTGCACGTCCTGTGGCTACGGAGTGACATGCGTTTTAGCACCATTCAATGGGGTACTCTGTATCTGGTCAACCATTGAAACACTGGCAACATGTCAGGATAAGATAAAAGACAAGATAAGACAGTGGCAGGTTTTGGGGGGTTTTTTTACAAGAATTTTGGCACAGTAGGCACACCAAAATTCTCTATGTGCACATACCCAGACAAGGCATGAGGAAACACATGCTAGTAAATATAACCTTAAGGACACCATAAGCAAAAACTATATAAAAACACAGCAGCCAAACATTATGGAGAACAACAACAACAAAAACAAGATACGTACATTTTAATATTAGGTTACAAAAATCATTATCTTGCCCATAAACAATCATATGAGAAGCAAAAACAATGTCCCCAAATAAATGCTACGCTATGTACAACATAAGGCTTTGTTCACATCTTGTTTTTAGTACACATCAGGGCTATAGGTCAGGAGTATTGGCAACATGGCCACAGGCCATAAGAGAATATTTTGGACACACACATACGGTACTTTTCTTTCCACTATACAGATCAGTGTAGTCTACTATTCTAACAGACACTGCACAGTATACTGTTTGTTATTCTTATGGAACAAGGTATTGCAGAACAATACGGGGTGATACATTAAAGCGTTGGATCAGAGGTACATGTCAGGATCAGAATGACATTGTGCCTATATGTATAGTATGTGATCAGAGGTACATGTCAGGATCAGAATGACACTGTGCCTATATGTATAGTGTGTGATCAGAGGTACATGTCAGGATCAGAATGACATTGTGTCCATACGTATAGTATGTGATCAGAGGTACATGTCAGGATCAGAATGACACTGTGCCTATATGTATAGTATGTGATCAGAGGTACATGTCAGGATCAGAATGACACTGTGCCTATATGTATAGTATGTGATCAGAGGTACATGTCAGGATCAGAATGACATTGTGTCCATACGTATAGTATGTGATCAGAGGTACATGTCAGGATCAGAATGACACTGTGCCTATATGTATAGTATGTGATCAGAGGTACATGTCAGGATCAGAATGACACTGTGCCTATATGTATAGTTATATGTATAGTATGTGATCAGAGGTACATGTCAGGATCAGAATGACATTGTGCCTATATGTATAGTATGTGATCAGAGGTACATGTCAGGATCAGAATGACACTGTGCCTATATGTATAGTATGTGATCAGAGGTACATGTCAGGATCAGAATGACATTGTGCCTATATCTATAGTATGTGATCAGAGGTACATGTCAGGATCAGAATGACACTGTGCCTATATGTATAGTATGTGATCAGAGGTACATGTCAGGATCAGAATGACATTGTGCCTATATGTATAGTATGTGATCAGAGGTACATGTCAGGATCAGAATGACACTGTGCCTATATGTATAGTGTGTGATCAGAGGTACATGTCAGGATCAGAATGACATTGTGTCCATACGTATAGTATGTGATCAGAGGTACATGTCAGGATCAGAATGACACTGTGCCTATATGTATAGTATGTGATCAGAGGTACATGTCAGGATCAGAATGACACTGTGCCTATATGTATAGTTATATGTATAGTATGTGATCAGAGGTACATGTCAGGATCAGAATGACATTGTGCCTATATGTATAGTATGTGATCAGAGGTACATGTCAGGATCAGAATGACACTGTGCCTATATGTATAGTATGTGATCAGAGGTACATGTCAGGATCAGAATGACATTGTGCCTATATCTATAGTATGTGATCAGAGGTACATGTCAGGATCAGAATGACACTGTGCCTATATGTATAGTATGTGATCAGAGGTACATGTCAGGATCAGAATGACATTGTGCCTATATGTATAGTATGTGATCAGAGGTACATGTCAGGATCAGAATGACACTGTGCCTATATGTATAGTGTGTGATCAGAGGTACATGTCAGGATCAGAATGACATTGTGTCCATACGTATAGTATGTGATCAGAGGTACATGTCAGGATCAGAATGACACTGTGCCTATATGTATAGTATGTGATCAGAGGTACATGTCAGGATCAGAATGACACTGTGCCTATATGTATAGTTATATGTATAGTATGTGATCAGAGGTACATGTCAGGATCAGAATGACATTGTGCCTATATGTATAGTATGTGATCAGAGGTACATGTCAGGATCAGAATGACACTGTGCCTATATGTATAGTATGTGATCAGAGGTACATGTCAGGATCAGAATGACATTGTGCCTATATGTATAGTTATATGTATAGTATGTGATCAGAGGTACATGTCAGGATCAGAATGACACTGTGCCTATATGTATAGTTATATGTATAGTATGTGATCAGAGGTACATGTCAGGATCAGAATGACATTGTGCCTATATGTATAGTATGTGATCAGAGGTACATGTCAGGATCAGAATGACATTGTGCCTATATGTATAGTATGTGATCAGAGGTACATGTCAGGATCAGAATGACACTGTGCCTATATCTATAGTATGTGATCAGAGGTACATGTCAGGATCAGAATGACACTGTGCCTATATGTATAGTATGTGATCAGAGGTACATGTCAGGATCAGAATGACACTGTGCCTATACGTATAGTATGTGATCAGAGGTACATGTCAGGATCAGAATGACACTGTGCCTATACATATAGTATGTGATCAGAGGTACATGTCAGGATAAGAATGACATTGTGCCTATATCTATAGTATGTGATCAGAGGTACATGTCAGGATCAGAATGACACTGTGCCTATATCTATAGTATGTGATCAGAGGTACATGTCAGGATCAGAATGACATTGTGCCTATATGTATAGTATGTGATCAGAGGTACATGTCAGGATCAGAATGACATTGTGCCTATATGTATAGTATGTGATCAGAGGTACATGTCAGGATCAGAATGACATTGTGCCTATATGTATAGTATGTGATCAGAGGTACATGTCAGGATCAGAATGACACTGTGCCTATATGTATAGTATGTGATCAGAGGTACATGTCAGGATCAGAATGACACTGTGCCTATACATATAGTATGTGATCAGAGGTACATGTCAGGATAAGAATGACATTGTGCCTATATCTATAGTATGTGATCAGAGGTACATGTCAGGATCAGAATGACACTGTGCCTATATCTATAGTATGTGATCAGAGGTACATGTCAGGATCAGAATGACATTGTGCCTATATGTATAGTATGTGATCAGAGGTACATGTCAGGATCAGAATGACATTGTGCCTATATGTATAGTATGTGATCAGAGGTACATGTCAGGATCAGAATGACACTGTGCCTATATGTATAGTATGTGATCAGAGGTACATGTCAGGATCAGAATGACACTGTGCCTATATGTATAGTATGTGATCAGAGGTACATGTCAGGATCAGAATGACATTGTGCCTATATGTATAGTATGTGATCAGAGGTACATGTCAGGATCAGAATGACACTGTGCCTAGATCTATAGTATGTGATGAGAGGCAGACCAGGAATCCCTCTTCTCCAGGCCCAGCCTGAAGGCACCCACACACATTGACAGCTCCTAAATCAACGCGATGATGTAGCCGCACAGCCCCAGGAGAGCAGCTGTACTCCCAGCAATCCGTCAATATCCAATTTCCCCCAGTAGGATTACGCCAATAATAACACCTAGATACATAGAGGAATCCCTCCTGCACGGGGATCACTGGGGCTGCACTACATCACACAATAATATCACACGTACACACGACAGTGCATGGATGACAGGGGGCTGTGTGGGGGCGCTGGTTGTCATGGCTATTGCACTGCATGCTAGAGGGACCTGTCACTGGATTAACGCTTGCGCTGCCTACAGACAATGTGGGGGATTCCCGGCGCCTCAGGCCGCCAGCCCCGTCTCCCCCAGTTCGGTCTATCAGCTGCGGGGCCGCCATCTTTATTATGTGAGGAGGAAGAGCTGTCACTCGGACGGGGACATTCGGGGAGGGGGCAGGCAGACATGGCAGGGGGGGTCACACCGACACAAACGAGACTCACATTTAACCGCCCGCTCGGTGGTGGAGTGTTTACCGTCCTTGGTGGACATGGTTCAGGCGGCGGGGCCTCTCCCTGCTTTAGTCACTCGGCGGCGGCCTCCTCCTCCTAGCGGCTCGGGTGGTTGTTTTATTTCAGGGAGGGAGAGGCGAAGGGAGGGGGGAAAGGAGGACTGAAGCGGGGCACAGCTAGAGCCTGACGGTAGCGGCTGCTGGCAACATGGCGGCGGCAGCGCAGACTCTGCGGCTCACACGGCGGCGCGGGAAGGGGGATGTCCCGGCCCAGCATGCATCACGGCGGCTCTCCCTCACAGGGGAGGCGGCGGCTGGGCCGGGAGGAGCACGGCTGATGGATACTAGGTGTCACAGCCTTGTACACACATGTCGTCACTTCACCTCACACATGCGTTTTTAGGTTTCTGAATGTAGATTCGTGAGCGCCTTCAGGCAGGGAGCAGTTGCCCATAGCAACCAATCACATTCCAGCTCTCATTTCTTTCACAGGTTACTAAAATAGAAGCCGTGATCTGATTGGTTGTCATGGACGGCTTTCTTTCCTTCATTATTTTATATAGCTTTTAAGCTATGGCCCCACATTGCAGAAACAAAGCGTTTTTTGCTGCAGATTTTGCTGTGTTTTTTGAGCCAGAGTAAGGAGTGGATTTACCAGAAGGGAAATGTCTAATTTACTTTAGATTTTTCATTCCTTTTCAAGCTAAAAAAATAAATAACGCCACAAAATCGGCTACAATGTTTCTTCAACGTGGGGCTTTAGCCTAAAAACAGTGATGAACACGGTAAGGCTGGGCTCAGACCGCCGTTATTTAATGTCTGTCACAGGACGACAGCACTAGATGTTAGGTGACAGGTGCAGACTGGTGTCTCTGCTGTCCTGCTGCATTCACCCCAATGTTAAATACATGACAGAAGAACAGAAGATGTCTTCCCTCATGGTTTTTACTTTTCTGATGGAAGAAATGCATTACAACAGTAATATGTCTGTTCTCTGCAACAGTTATTGTCCATTGTTGTCATCTGATGACGGAAGATGGAAGTAACAGTCAGTAAGAACGGTAGTGGGAACCCAGCCTAAGTCATTAGTATCTGATCTGTGGGGTCTGACACCCAACTCTTGCACAGATCAGCTGATCCGCAGCCACCAGGTGCTGGAATCTCTGCAGACAACATGGCGTGCATGCAGGCGGTTTCCATTCAAGTAATAGGAGCGGTGCAGCATTGTGGTGTTTTCGGGGAACTGTAGCACTGCTCTTATTACTTGAAAAGCAGCTTGCATATACTGCCATAAACTGCAGGAACAGCTGATTTGTTGGGGTCTAGGTGATCCCACTGATCTCATGACCTATCCACAGAAATCCCTTTAAGAGCGGGTTCACATCTTCGCCAAGTCTCCAACCCAGCGAGTTTCCATCTTCTGCCCCCAAAAACTGGACAGGCGACGAGTTTTTTTAACCGGACACAAAGTCTTGCATGTCCGACTTTGTGTCCAATTAAAATAAACTGTTTCGCCACAGACAGGCAGAAGACGCACACGGGCGGTCGCTTTGCAAACCCATTCAAGTGAATGGATTTGAAAACTGACCGCCAGGTTTCCGTCCCCTGTCCAGTTTCTCGGGGCAGAATACGGAAACCCACCGGATTGTTTAAACAGGCACAGATGTGAACCCACCCTAAGTCTCCACGTAGCAAGCCGCAGCCACTGCATGAAAAACCGTTGTGGAAACGCATTGCGGTTTTTCTAGCAGCTCTTTTCACAGAAAAGTCCTCTTCGGACTCTGTGCTTTAATTATACCTATACAGAAGACGCCAGCATTTCCGTAGGCATATTTGACATTCTGCGATCTACAAAAACATGACGGTTTTTGAAATTGCATCATGTCAGCTGCGGATATTTTTCAGTAATGTGTGGATGGGATTAGCCAGAATTCCATCCACTTTGCAAGGGCTGTAAAACGTTGCGGTTTTTGCCGCGGCGTTTACTCTTTGTGTTCTGTCTATGGGAGACATCACAGCATTTAGTCTCCGCCCACAAACTCAGGGACAATGGAGATTTAGAGATATAGCCTGCAGAAGAGAGAACTGTTGGAAAATTCAGAACATGTCACATGATAATATTGTTATTTCTCATATGGTAGCTTTTCCTGTAAAGTCATCTGAAATATTTTAACATAAAAGTTGCAAATTTCCTTGTAAATTTGAATTCCTAAAAAATATTTACATGTACCCCAAAAAGGTGTCATAAAAATCTAATTTCTCATGTAAGAAAAAAGTTTTGACTGTCAGTCATGGATGGGAAAATGAAAAAACTGCTGTGTCCCTAATATTAGTGGGTGTTCACACTACCTTTGGAAGTCTGTTATGATGGGGCCCTTAAAAAAAAAAAAAAAAACAGTTAAAAAAAATAGACACGTTAGTCTGTTAATGTCCGTTAAAAAACATAACAGACACTTAAAGTTGGTCATAAGTCTGTTATTTCAAACGCAGCCAAAAATTCGACACCCTGCATTATTATCTCCGCCAAAATAATGGACCTGCCACACTAAAGCCCCACGTTGCGGAAACACAGCTTTTTTTTTGTAGCAGATTTTGTTGCGTTTTTTTGAGCCAAAGCCAGGAGTGGATTGAGCAGAAGGTAGAAGTATAAGAACTTCCTATATATTTCCATTCCTTTTTTAGCCAATCTTCACTTTGGCTCAAAAAAACCGCAACAAACCGTATCCGCCTCAAAATCCTAACCTAAAAGACGGCTCCCGGAAAAAAAGAACGGACATGCTCATTCTTTAGGCAGAGTCGTCTTGTGAAACTGCCTGAAAACACTCCCTTCTCCCGACTAGGCCCATTCATTTGGGCCTAATCTGGAGCGGATTGCGCGACTGGATGCCGGAGCAGCGCACCGGCATTCAGTTGCGGCTATCCGTATTTTGGATCAGAACCTGAGGTGGCCTCCGCCTCAGGTTCCTGTCCAAAATACCCCGTGTGAACTTATCCTTACAGACAACAGATCAAATCCCACTGAAATCAAAGGGATTGTTGACAGCTGCTAACAATGATAGTGAACGCAGCATTGATCTAATACACTACAACGTGCCGGGCACACATTTGCTGTTACAAGAGCGTTTTAGCAACATTTTTAATATCCCATTCAAGCACTGAGGCACCAGGTGAACTCAAGGTTTTTCCTCTAATGGCTTTATAGTTTTTTCTCTGCTATTGAGTGGGTTCTGTGAGTGTATAGTCTCTGAAGTACAGCGAGTGGTATGCACAGGAGGGAGGAAATCTCTCGTATTCAGTAGAGATTAAATGTAAGCTGCCTAATAGCTCATGAGACTCCCAAAGGACAGGCAGATGCAATAGTAAGTAATGTAAAGAGCTGGCATGTTGTCATCACAACACAGGTAAACAACATGTTACAGAATAACATGCTACCTACAAGCTGGCGATTACATTTCCGTGTATACGTATTGAGCTATTATTAAATCACTTTATATTCAAGATGTAGGCCTTAGAGTCCATTCACACAGAGTAAACGCACGCTCATTTTGGCACAATACACGTGTAAAGAATACAGAGATCGGTGCCGATACTATCTTTCTAGCAGTTGTAGACAAGCAGACGGTAAAGTTGTAGATGGCAGGTATCTTCCGCTGAGGTGGCTGGTATCCACGTGGTGACTGGCTGGAGTATGGCTCCAGGATTTAGGAGTTGTTGTAGACCCAGGCCTATACTCCAGTCCTGGTTTGATAGATGACCCAAGTGTTCACCTGTAGCTGAGGCTGCCCAAGGGAGGGGTGTGGTCGTCTCTTGTAGGAGAAACCTGTTGTACACTAGAGATGAGCGAGTACTGTTCGGATCAGCCGATCCGAACAGCACGCTCGCATAGAAATGAATGGACGTAGCCGGCACGCGGGGGGTTAAGCAGCCGGCCGCCATCAAAGCGGAAGTACCAGGTGCATCCATTCATTTCTATGGAGCGTGCTGTTCAGATCGGCTGAACCGAACAGTACTCGCTCATCTCTATTGTACACATTGCCCTGTGTGTGTCTGGAGCAGAAAGCTTTGAAAAAAAAAATCACCTTGTGTTTTGGTGAGCAAAACCTTGAGGACTTACCTTCTGCCATCGTGAAGTAAGGACTGTTTATGTTATTTCATTTTGTACCTTCATGCTGAAGCAAGCTATTTTGATTTATATACTGCTGGACTGTGTGAACTACGTCCAATAAAACTACCACTTTAAGCTGCCATCCTTGCCTCCGTCTGATTGACCTAGCAACTTACCTTCTCTGAAGGTCCCGCATTTACACAGTATATAAAACCGCATGTGTAAGAGGTCTGAAAGGTCCTCTTTAAGGCCAGGGCCCCACAGGCCGGAAATGCCGCGATTTGCCTGGGGTGGAAACGCTGCAAGAAAAATTGTGGCGTTATACAGTACAGGAAAAATACGAAAAAACAACTAAAGGCAAAGAAGTTTTAGATGATAATCCAAAAAAATTAATATACAACATGGACAATGGAATCATCATACGTAAAAAAAATGATTTATTTGAAAATATTAAAAAACATGATACAACACAGTGCAGAGACAAAAACATATACATATAAGGGGACCAATGCTGCCTGTCAAAGAACATACGTGGTAGTTGAAAAAATGTGTAAATATGTAACAAAAATGTAATCCAGCAATAAAGTATGGTGATAAATGATAGCCTTTAGCAGGGAAATCAACATAAGTGAGTGTTTATATGTAGTGAAGTCATAGTGACAGCTTTCATATGTGAGTTAATATAGTTAGCTCTGCATAAGGACAAGTGTAGAAGATACTGTGGATGCTGGAATAAAGTGAAGTAAGGGGGCGTTCACACTACCGTCTGTGTCCGACAGGTAGTGTCCGCTCCTAGTGTCCGTTCAAAATCTCGCACGGACATTAGGAGCGGACACTAGCTGTGTCCGTGACACCTGTCATTTATTTAAATGGCGATCGGGTGCGTTCTTTTGCACTCCGTGCCCTTCCTTCACTGTCCGCTTGTAAAGATATCCGACTTCTCAAGCGGACAGAAAAACCCGACATGTAGGGTTCTTCTGTCCGCTTGAGAAGTCGGACATCTTCACTTGCGGACAGGGAAGGAAGGGCACGGAGTGCAAAAGAACGCACCCGATGCCCATTTAAATAAATGACAGGTGTCACGGACACAGCTAGTGTCCGCTCCTAATGTCCGTGCGAGATTTTGAACGGACACTAGGAGCGGACACTACCTGTCGGACACTGACGGTAGTGTGAACGCCCCCTTACAGAAATCGATCGTCCCGTGGGGCCTTAGCCTCAACAGGTTTTTCCATCTTGGACAATAAAGTCATATTCATATTGTTTCATAGATAAATGTCTTATAGATACAGGTCCCACCTCTGGGACTTCACCTACCTTGAGAAAAACACAGGTCAGGGAACCCTAACTAATGACTACTGTGAAAGGAAAAATGGCCACAAATGCACATCCCTGTCCATTCACTTTCATATAAGTTCCATAAATGGAGAGAAACGTTCAGTCGCCATATTGGTCACAAAATAGGATTCCTAAACCCTTGTCCTAGAAATAGTTGCAGATCAGCATATGAAACATATTTTAGTACTAGCATAACTCCAGGTTTCTGCACATGCCCAGGAGCAAGTCCTTTAAAGTTCACATATGAGGTAGAAGTTGGGGCTCCCAAAGAGAAGGCACTACTGTGCTCATTCAGAAGGCATACTACGTCTTCCTAGGAAGATGTGAACTTTGCAGGCCACCTTGTAGTGTGTAGAGTCTAACAGATCATGCATGGTCTACTAGCTATTCTGGAAGAGGAATATTCACATAACTTCTCTTTGATGGAAAAAGGTAAACTTCCTTTAGCGCTTCCTTTTGGAATGGAGCAGAGGTTCTGGATCGGGTCTTAATCCCAGTCAATGTCACAAAATATCATAGAAGAACAGTTATTGATCTATACGGAGCCTCCTTCCGAAAAATGTATTTTCCTTTGAGGAGAACTTATTTGAATAGTCCTTTCCCAGAGATGCTGTTTTGCAGGGTGCTTGATTCTACCTTACCACACTTGAAATTATTTATTCTAGAAAAAAAATGGTTTAGGAGCAATCTGATAATACTGTACATATATGAAAGGTCAGCACAGAGATCTTTCCAATGAGGCCTGTACAATGACATAGGGGCATCTACATCTAGATGAAAGATTTTACCATAGACTGAACTACTTTAGGCCCCGTTCACACGGGGGGGCAGAAGGGCAGATTTTGGCACCAAAAGTGACGCGGGGAACTGCGGAATCCGCCTTAAGAAAGGGCAGCTCGCTTCTTTTTTCTGCTAGCGGCAACATGAAAATAGAATGCTAGCGGTCTCCATAAACCACCATTGTGAGGGGGCGGATTATGACGTGGATTCAGTGCCATAAACCGCCCCCTCTATGCCCGTGTGAATGGGCTCTTACATGGACTATGGAACTCACTTGCACAGGATTTGGTGATGGTTGATACCTTGTACAGGCTTAAGAGGGCCTGGATGCCTTTCTTGTAAGGGACTAGATTTTTGGGTGAATAGAATGTTGATTGATAAAAGGAACTTGGTCCAATTGTCAGATTTTTTTTCCACTGAGGGGGAAATTGCCATTAGTCCTCATACTTTATGTTATTCTTGTTTGCCCTCCTCTGAATGAACTTGATAGGTTTTTAGGTTGCATTAGATCGAATTGTGTCTGCATCCAACTTTATGTGCCCTTAATAAGGTAAAAAGTCATTTTAACTGGACTGATAAAAGACTTACTAAACCATAATGAGAACAACATATGATGTCTACAGTTTCTATTGATTTAGCTATTTTTGGAAAAAAAAAATAAAGTAATTAACATATAAAAATAGCACCTACAATAATTGAACACTGCAGAATGTGATATGACAACCAATGAAATACTTCACCTGAATTCATGACCTCTAAAATAGGCTGAACCAAAAAAGAAATATCAATACATATAAATAGCTACAGCGCTGATGGAGAGGGAAACCCTGAGCCAGAATTCTCAAGACATTCCGACTGTCAACATACACAACGCTGTGCAGTGGCGTAACTAGGAATGGCGGGGGCCCGTGGCGAACTTTTGATATGGGGCCCCACCGACACCGAAGATCTCGACCGAGTCCCTCCTACGCATTCCTGCGCGCTCTATTATGTTCCATAGTGGCCCCTGTACACCGTATTATACCCAATAGTGGCCCCTGCACACAGTATTATACCCAATAGTGGCCCCTGCACACAGTATTATACCCAATAGTGGCCCCTGCACACAGTATTATACCCAATAGTGGCCCCTGCACACAGTATTATGTCCCTTAGTGGCCCCTACAGGACTAAATACTGTCACGTCACCCGCTGACCGCTATACCAGGACAAATTGTGGATATAAAATCTGGTCATGTGCATTACAATTTAGTAACTCCATGTGCCTCATATTAATAGCAGTTAACCCCATCATCTCCCTGACATTAACCCCTGTGTGCCTCACCATAAGGGTTACTGATATGTGAGAGACATGGAGGTAATAATAAAGTATCTTCATTATTATTACCCCCATATGTCTCACACATCAGTAACTCTTATGGTGAGGCACACAGGGGTTAATGTCAGGGAGATGATGGGGTTAACTGCTATTAATATGAGGCACATGGAGTTACTAAAACACAAGTAATCCCCCCATATGCCTGACATTAATAAGTAACCCCAGTACGTACCTGTGTAGCTTTAGTTTCATTTTCCTTCTTCCTTTCTTCCTCCAGTGCAGACGGCAGGAACTCGGCAGGGATAAGCCCCGCCTCCTCCTCTCATTGGTGGGCAGAGGACAGCAGAGAAAGGGAGGGGGGAGAGAGGGGGAGCGTCCTGCAGCGCTGAGAGGAGCCAGAGCTGCAGCTCCTGTGTCTTAGCCGTTGCTGCAGCTTCGGGGCCCCCTGTTGGTGGAAAGTATTCAACCAACAGGGGGCCCCGATCATTATACTCGGGGGTCCGAAAAGACCTCCGAGAATAATGATAGCAGCGGTAGCGGCTGTCACCGGGCCCCTAATGTCCCGGGCCCTGTGGCAGCTGCTACCGCTGCTATGGTGGTAGTTATGCCACTGACGCTGTGTCATCCAGAAGTCATGCTAAAGATAAAAAACCATAGTGCATTCTATTAAAGTGCTTGTTTAGGAATCTTGGAATTTGAAGCAACCTATAAACCCTGTATAAAGTATAAATCCAAATTGTATGATTTTTCTCTGCCACAAGCTGTAGTAATATTTGTTTATAGAGACAACTGGCCGGGGCCCCATGGGAATCCCATGTCCACTTTGCGTTAAAATTCACAGCGCGAACACACTGCGATTTCCATCACCGGCACGGTTTTAGAAGTCGCAGCATGTTAATTGTATCTACGGAAACGCAGGCGGCTTTCCCGTTGATATAATGGTAACAGAAAGTCCGCGAAGGAAAACGTGAACTTTCTGTTCAAAGTGCTGCGGGAAGAACCGCGATGCATTCCCAGCCCGTGAGGCCTTAGCCTCAAGGAGGCTTTCCAGAACTAAAGTACTAATGAATTATCCTTTGGATCAGTAATGAATATCAAAATGCACTGTATAGTAGATGTGCTTGATATTGCAACTCAGTCCTATTCATTTTAATAGGACTGAGTTGCAAACAGGTCATGTGACCAATGAACATATCATATGTCCTGTGGAGCATGAAGAACTGCTGATCTGTGGGGTTTCAGGGTATCAGACCCTTATACTGACCATTTCCTAGCCAGACAAACCCCTTCAAGTTGACCATACACATGAAAGAAAAGACAGCTGAGCCTGCTGATATTGATGGAATTGAACTATGAAGCATTTTGTGCTCTTCTTTGATGGGGTATGTCTGGCACTGACACATTGGACATGGTTTTCCAACAAAATTTCCCTACCAGAACACTCTTATTCCCTTTTTCCCATTGAAGTAAATATACACGCTCGACTGAGGCAACTGTGCATGTTTCTGGTCGAAGAAGCTTTCAGCCAACAGTAATATTCTATTAGCTTTACCGTCAGCAAGGGCCACCAACTGGCTCATAAGCTTTGTTAAGTTAAAGAATTTACAAAGGCACGAGACATATTATCTGGTGGCATTAACCCCTTGAGTGCCGCGGTCAATAATAACAGCGACCTCTAAAAGGATGTAGAGGGAGTGGGCTCCTACCTTCCATACATTCTGATAGACTACCTGTCTTATGTAGTATATAACTGATCAAAAATTTACCCGTTGAAGTCCCTAATGAGACAAAAAAAAATTGTGTAAAAAAAAAAAAAAACTTTTTTTTTTTAAAGTAACTTTATAACAAAACAATTAATCCACAACCCAAAAAAATATTTGTAAATAGAAAAAAATTAAATATAATTGACATATATAGTATTGCCACGTTTGTAATGAACGTGTATTACAAGTTGAGGCTAAGGCTCCACAGCAAAAAAGCACTTGGGGAAAAACCGAGACAAAACACTGAGGTTATTCTACCACATGGAGCACCAGCCAAAGGGTTTATTTTTATATATTTCTTTCTGATGATTATTTTTTTTTACAAGTGAGTACTTTTAGTGGCATTTTTTATTTTACGCCACGTGGCTATATGACTTGGTCACTATAGGGTTAACTATATCTTTTTACGCCCGGAAGACCCCTATAAACGTCTCCATAGGGTATGGTCTTTGTCAATAGAAATGTGTGGTAGACGCAAGGACATATTGGGGTAACAGAAGCCGTCACATAATGCAGAAGGTTCAGGCAAGAAGTGTTTACTCAACAATAGAAAGTCAGAACAATGCCAATAGCAAGGACAAGCAACACGCCAGGTCAGTATTGGAAAAGAACATGTTATAATGTTATTTAGTGCAGCTTCCCAGTCACTCACTACAAAGTTGTGTCCAAGGCGAGATTTACAAGAAACCACTGTGCAAATGTCCCATTCTTATAGATAGGGCTTGTGGGGATCTATCCACATGCTGCAGAGATAAGATATATGGCATATGCTTTGCAGTTACTTTGTAAATTATTTACTATAGTATACGGCTAGTCATACTAGGTCTTCCACAGAGGTATATAGGCTCTTTGCTGCACCTAAAGCTTTATGTCCATCAAAGTACTGCACAAAGGCTGTACAACCTTACTAAGGAAGTTGTAGAGACTCCATACACTGCCATACAGGCTTTCTGCCAATGTGTATAAGGTTCAGTGGGATGATTCCTAAATTAGGCAACTGAGAGTTGTCACATTACGGAGGGAAAAGCCAGAATTCTGGGAAAGTCTAACATTCACTTTTATTGCCAGCAATGACTCTTTTAATAAGTCCGAGGACCTGTAAGTTCCTGGACTGCGTTCAGCTGGCTTCTATAAAAACAGTTTTTAACAAAGCTTGTTTTATATGACTATAATTATCTATTTTCATGTAATACTGGCATCAGTGTCGACATTAGCAAGGTGATGTAACCATATAAGCTTAAGAAGTGTTTATACAGGGCAGCCATCCAAATTTATAAAGGCTTTCATGTCATTACCATTATTGAATATTAGCAAAAGTGACATTGTTTTTCCAAATGGGATAACGTAGATGGGTTATATGAGATGCATTGATGTGGCGCTTCTGCACAATGCAACACTCCAAAAAGCAAATTCTATATTTAACAGTTAGATATGTGACACTTGAAATGAGTCAGCTACAAGATTTACTGTTTCTCTGGAACTTTCAGAATGAACTGCCATACAGTCTATACACCTGATCACCCGAAAAATGAGCAAACGCCCAAATCTTGGCTGATCCGATAGATAATGCACACAAAAACATGCTTGTGGGTTGGCAGTAAAAACAGGGCGTGCTGCTGGTAAATGTAACCTGTATAGGGACAATCATATTCCACTTCATACTAATGATGATTGCTGTATGGGAACATATGTTGATGAGCACTGGTCAACTTGCTATGTACAGGGTGGTCCAAAGCTATAGAGAGCATTGGTTGGAAAACAGTGGCCGGAAACCACTGTCAGGAGCAGGGCCAGAGCTTCCGCAGCAATGTACGAGGCTGCCGGCTCTTTCCTTCCTGTGCTCCCAAGTTCCGGGTCTCAGAAGACATGCCAGAACCTCCACAGTGCTGTGCAGGGGTTGCCGGCCTCAGGGCCGGCTCCAGGTTTTTATGGGCCCTTGGGCGACAGAGCCTCAGTGGGCCCTCTTGTAAAGGAGGTGGGGGAGTCGAGACACTGTGCGTTGCAGATGAAGCGAGTGACGTCATGCAGGAGTGTGGCGTCACCAACGCCATACCTCCCAATCTTTTAAAGAGTAGAAAGAGGGGCAAAATGTGCGGCGCGCTCTGCGCGCCGCGGCAAATTTAGTTCCACCCACTTTTATGTTGATTCCACCCATTTTCATTCATTTATTATGTGCTCCCACACAGTATAATCCTCCTACAGTCACCCGTAAATTATATGCCCCCCCTCCATCTCTCCCCGTTTCATATACACCCTTCCTCTGCCCCCAGTTTCATGTCCCCCCTCCATCTCTGTCCCCAGTTTCATCACGTTCTCCCCCTTCATCTGCCCACAGTTTAATGTCCCCCGTCTCTGCCCCAGTGTCATGTCGTCCTCCCCCCCTTCATTTGCCCCCTCAGTTTCATTGGGCCCCCTCCATCTCTGTCCCCAGTTCCATGCCGTTCTCTCCCCACCCCCTCCATCTGCCCCAGTGTCATGCTGTTCTCCCCCCTCCATCTGCCCCAGTGTCATGCTGTTCCCCCCTCCCCTTCATTTGCCCCCCAGTTTCTTTGGGCCCCCTCCATCTCTGTCCCCAGTTTCATGCCGTTCTCTCCCCATCCCATTCATCTTCCCCAGTGTCATGCCGTTCCCCCCCTCCCCTTCATTTGCCCCCCAGTTTCATGCGCCCCCTTCATTATGTTTCACCTTAATATGTAATATAATACAAAACAAACACTTACATCACTCACCTTCTATCACTCACCTTCCCTCGTTCCCCCGATGCTCCTCTCTAGTCACATACGCGATGCAGGAGCTGTGAGATCAGCTCCTGCTTAGCTCCGGACCGGCTTGCGTGTGTAGGCGTGATGCGATGACGTCATCGCGCCTACACACGCAAGCCGGGGCCGGAGCTTTAAAGCAGGAGCTGATCTCACAGCTCCTGCATCGCGTATGTATTTCAGCTCATCGGCGGACGGACGCCGATGAGCTGAAATTGTGACAGGCAAGTGCCGGGGGGCCCCCAGAGGCTCTGTGGGCCCCGGCACTTGCCCGACTATGCCGTGCGCTGACGCCGGCCCTGGCCGGCCTCCTCCTGAGCTGAACGGGGGACTTCCAATCTTTTGGCCTGGCGGAGGCCCAGAGCATATTTAAGGAGGGCTCTGGTTCTGGACCGCTGCTGGCTATTCACTTGTACTTGATTGTCCTGGTAGTAAGCGTTCTCTTGTCCTGTTTGCCTGTGCTCTGACCTTCTTGCCTTGACCTCTGACAATACCTTTGCCTCCTGATTTTGTACTGTGCCTGCTCCTGTTTATGACACGGGCTTGGCTTTAGACCTCTGCTTCCTGAATACCGATTTTGCACTGCCCACCACTCCTGTTACCGACTTGGTCTACCTGACGTTCCCTTTGGATTTCCCACTGTACTACATTGCCCTCTTGTTGACGACTCTGACCGTACAACTACGATTTGACTCTCTGCTGCCACCTTCTGACCACCCACCACAGCCTTCTGGATCCATGGACCTACACCGCTACCCAAAACATCTGCTGGTAAGAGTTCTCAGTGTCTGGTTCTACGTGTGCTGTGTGTTTGGCATTTGCCGACCCATACCGCTCTGCCCAGCAGTGCAGCCAAGTCTATTCCCACCATCTGGGGCACTGTTGTTGTCTTCAGTGTGTGTTCTGTGTGTCTTCAGTGTTTCTTCAGCATCAGTTAAGTATGTCCGCAAAAAAGGACAGAGTGTCTTCAATGTGCCATCAGTGTGTGATCCTAGTTTGTTGTTCCACCATTAAAAAAAAAAACACAGACGACATCTAATGATATCCATAGCTTGTCCTCAAAAATGGACAGCGCACTGATGACACACTGAGCACATCAGCGTGCCGTCCGAGGTTTATAGTCTCCCATGGACTTTTATGGGCAAGTCTGTCTGCATCAACTGAACAGAATAGGATCTGTTCTATCTGATGCAGTGCGAAATCACAGGTCACACACTGATTAGTGAAAAACTTGGTCGTGTGCAACAAAAAACACGGAATGCACACGCATCTCACCCACGGTCGTCTGCAAGGGGCCGTAGTCTTGGGCCCTAGTTAAGGATAGGCCATAAAAAAATCATAAACAACTCCTTCTCAAATGCAACTGTGGCAACTGAGAGGTTAATTTGAGTGAGGGACTCAATCTGACAACTAAACACCTCTGTCTCAGGCAGGACTAAATAGGACCATAGTCATTTTACCATAGACTGCACTACTATATTATTGCAGTTTATTAAAATATAAAAAAATAAATAAAACTAAATTGGCATCGCCACATCTGAAAACGCTCAAATAATTTGTTTTTGTCGCTTCCCCTTTCAGAAATAAAATTGAATAAAAAGTGATTTAAAAAGTCATACATTTCCTAAAATTTTATCAGTAAAAACTAGTATGGTCCTGCAAAAAAGAGCCCCTACACAGCTCGGTAGATGGAAATATACAAAAAGTTACAGGTGTCAGAATATGGCGATGCAAAAAAAATTTTTTTCAAAGTTTTATACATAACAAAAGCCATGGTATAGCCATAATCATATTGAACCATAATGAACAATGTAAAAAGAAAATCCTTTAAGGCCGGACACGCTGCAATTTCAAAAAACAGCGCGGTTTTGGAAATCGCAGCATTTCAATTATATCTACGGAAACGCCGGTGGCTTCCCTGTAGATATAATGATAACAGAAAGTCCAAGGAGGAAAACTCTGTGAGCTTTCTATATAAAGTGGTGCGGGAAGAAACGCAATGCATTTCCGACGCAGTTTTTCCCGCGGAGCTAAAGCGCTGTGGATCATCCCGTGGGGCCTTAGCCTGAGGCTAAAGCCCCACTTTGCAAAACATAGCTTTTTTGTTTGCAGATTTTGTTGCAGTTTTTTTTGAGCCAAAGCCAGAATGGATTGAACAAAAGGTAGAAGTATAAGAGAAGTATAAGGACTTTGTAGCCATTACTGGGTTAAAAAACTGCAACACAATCTGCAACGTAAAAAGCTGTGTTTTCACAACGTGGGGTCTCAGCTTAAAAATGAGTTATACACCTTTTATTGCAATGTTCCATATCCAATATCTCAGGAAATAATTTTGTATGGCTTTATTCCAATACAAAGTAGTTGCATAAATTTCAACTCAATCCATGCATCATAATTCTGAATATGACACAGATTCAGTAACATTAGCGCCGTTTATCCAGATTAAAGCTACTAAGAGTCTTCCTTGTGTGAGGCCCTTACACTTTATACATGCACTAAGTAATTATTGCTATCTGTAATGCCCTAGGTCAGCGGCTGAATGAAATACTGATAGTTAATGTTCACCAAACTTTACGACAATACATTTATGAGATAATGATATAAACGTCACTATATAGAGAATAAATTGTATTTTTACAGCGAGTAATTACATTTCAAAAAGACATTTCAAGGTAATCATTGTCATGCATGCTGTACTGTAACAAAGAACATCTATAATCTTATAGCAAATGTAAGAAAGTCTCCAAAATTAACATTAAAGAGGACCTTTCATTATCTCCACCAATCCAAGTTCTTAGCATTTCTTAATAGGCGCAACTCCATTGATTCCAGTGCAGTTGGAATCTTCTCTTTAGCTTCCATTTCGAGCAACAAGCGCAGTTAGTTTTGGTACCTGATATGCTACTTAAGTTCTGCAACATCAGATCGGCAGTGTCAGGCAGGTCTGTGTGTGGGGAAGGGGGGGGGGGTCAGAGCCCCAATCAGAGGCAGCCAGTGTCACAGCTCAGAATCACACAACTTGTCTGCTCCTGCCTGACACCACCCTCTTGACTGTACAGAGCCTAAATAGCATATCGTGCAACAAAATTAACTGCATTGGCTGCTCAAAAATAGTGGGAACTAGAGAAGAAATTCTAATTGTGTCAGAATCAGTGGAGCAGCACCTACGAATTAATGTAAAGAACTGGATTTGTTGGAGGTGGTGAAAGGTCATCTATAAACAACACTAGGCGTCTTTAGAAAATACTCCCCTATAATTTTTAGTATAGCAATGGTGTGGGGTACTGCAGCTCTACTCCTGCTAAGTGAATAGGAGCAGAGCTGTTTCTGCTACCTGTCCACTGTAGCAATTTCTGGTGCCCAGATGCTCCCAGAAAAGCTGATCTGTGCTGGGTCTTGGTGTTGTACCCCACAGATCAGATCCTATGTATAGGTCAACAGTATTGAACATGCTTTAGGGGCTTGGAAAGCTTGTTTAAGATGTGTAAATTTTCAAAAACTGCAGCACAATGACACATAGGTGACATAGCAGTGAGATCAAAGTGCCCGTCATGACTTAATGCTGCCTAGAGAGGGCAACATAACTGAGCTGACAGGTTCCTTTTAAATTGCTGCAAGTGTGCGCTACATTCAGAAAGTGTAGCACAAGACAATGCTGGGAAAGACCAATTGTAGGCTGGGGCCCCATGGGCCGAAAACGCCGCGGGAAAAATCGTGGCGTTTTACAGTACTTGCAAAGTGGATGGGATTCATGCGAATCCCATGTCCACTTTGAAGAAAAAATGGCAGCGTGGACACTCTGCGATTTCTGAAACCGTTGCGATTTTAAAAATCGCAGCATGTCAATTATATCTACTGAAACGCCGGCGGCTTTCCCATACATATAATTGTAACATAAAGTCCGTGGAGGAAAACTCAGTGAACTTTCTGTTCAAAGCGCTGCGGGAAGAACTTCAATGCGTTCACGCTGCAGTCATACAATGTAAAAGGACATAATTATTGCAGATGTGACACTTTATTTGCACTGTTTTTTTCTGGGGACAAATGATTTGTTCAACTATACAGTATGTGCTCCTATTACTGTATATAGGCAAGAGACATTAATTGTAAAATATGAACTATGTAAGGCTGGGTTCACATCTGTGCTCGTTTACCGTTTCAGGCGGAAACCCAGCGGATCCTACTATAGTTGATGGGATCTGGGGTTTTTTGTGAGTACTCACTTTTTAAGCAGATTGGGTTTTCTTCTTTTGGGTCCCAAGTGGACCTGAATAACAGAAACCCGAACACTAGTGTGGACCTAGCATAACTGTAAATGTACTCCAATATGTCATATTCCTATTTAGTTTGCTTATTATGGCAAATTATATTTATTGAAACTTTCTAAGGCCTTAGAGCCCATAGCAACCAATCACGTTTATTCTTGGGTGATTTTCCCACAATATACATTTATCCCTGTGATGAATGTCCCAGAGTTATGGGGGGGGGGTTCACTGCCAGCTCAGATATATTTCCCTTTTGTCCTGTTAATTTACTCGACCTGATTAGCAAGATGCCAGACATAGTGTCCAATTGTCCAAGCCTAATTCCTCCCTGGATGTAGCTTGGCTCATCCCTTTGTCTCAACCTGGGCACAGCATTGTCATTATTGTGCTAACTGGGGGTGTCTGGGATCAGTGGACTGAGAGCCTTGCTATCATCTTTTAGCCGACAAGCTGACTCCATAGGAGAGTGTCAAAGAGTTATGACCGTGTATAGTCATACTGGTACAAGGTGAGGTAGAGAGCTGCCCACCTTGCTGGCCTCATCATGGGAGGGGGCTGAATGGAGATATATTGTCACACATGACAAGACCCCAGGGTCTTGTTGTTCTTTCTGGACTGCTGGGATGAGTCACAAAGTGCTGTGATGCTGTGGAAGCTAATCCCTTGGACTAAGGTCCCTATTGCCTATGGAGATACCATGCACCTAAAACTATTCTGCTAGTGGGGAGTAAACCCCTACCACCTAAGGATTACTTATGGACTCTAAAGGACTGTGCCCTGGATTTCATGAGGTGAACTCCGGAGACCCAACTGGATATTATATTTCTGTTTCTAATCTTTTATTCTTTTTATCTTATTGCACTGTAACATACCTTTCTGTAACCATATAAGCTTGTATCCGCTAGCATATATCTCTATGTATGTTGGTTGTCTAGTATCGACCTTCTTGGGTTAATAAATATAAAACTTTAGAAAGCTCGTCTCATATTATCCTATAAGACCCGGTCCCTCTCTCAGGGTGAGAGCGGACGGTAAAGGTAAGAAGGTGATCGCAGTTTTGCCTGTGGCAAAGCCAGGTAGTCAAACATTTGTAGTATCAAAAGTACACAGACTCTCTTTAGGGTAAGGTCCCACCTAGTGAACTGCAGGCAAAAACAACTATGGTAAAGGCCGTGGAGAAAACGTACTGTGGGCTTTTCACAGAGTATAGTGTAAGAGCTTCCTATGTGTTTCCCATTCCTGGCTTTACATCAAAATACCGCAGCAAAATCTGCAACAAAAAAAGCAACATGGGGCGTCAACTTAAAGCTGGATTTTCTCTAGTAAGAGGGAGTGAGCAGCAACTTATCAAGGTGGAAGAGATACCTAGTGACTGAAAATTTAGGCTGTGTCAGGCGCCAGCATACCTACTCATTGTAAAACCCAGCCATTCATGGGTTTAAAAGTGGCAGTATGATGGCCATTAAAAAAATGGACATTATTCCATGTCAAGTGAATAATCCCTGAATGGACCTTCAGTGGACCGACATGGCTTTTTTTCATTGATATTACATCTGTGAAAAACAGCAATGTTGTGTGAATAAGGCCTTAGTTTTAGTTCACAAATACCAAAGGGTCAATTAATTATACTACAGAAAACAATGGCTGAAATAGTGAATAAAACTACAATACTTTATTGGAATAGCTAAAAAACACACACACACACATATATATATATATATATATATATATATATATATATATATATATATATATATGGTGATAACACACACTGTAAAATATTAACCCCCAACAAAAATAGTCCACAGCGTGCAATATATTTGCACAGCAATTTGTAAACTGGGGACTAGGGGGTTAAAACAAAGAGACCACACCTTCAGCTAGTCTGGTATAGCAGTAAGGCGAAGATGAAGACACTCTAATAAAGCAATAAACACAGCTTTAGAAAAATATATCTGCATGGGGAAAATTGGGCATATATAAGTGCTAACACAAGCCAATTTCCATCTTCTTACAAGGGCTGATATTTAAACCCTATATTCAGAAGAAAAAAATATATAGATAGAAATAGATGATGTATCAATTAGAGGAGTATTGTCTACTATGTCCTAATCTATATACAGCACCCATGGTAAATTGGTAAATATAGGGGTGGCAAAGGACAACCTGCTCGTGTGGGTACACAAACCAGTGACTCTGGGGATTTTTTGGCTCAAGGCCCACCCATCACACAATACCTCCTGAGAGGGAGAACAGGGGGAGAAAACAAACAGTCCCAATGAATATGATGGGGGGCGGGCAAAGTCCTTTCTCAATACCAAAAAAAATATCACACGGAATACCGTATTAACAATCGATGATGAATTACAAATTATTAACTTGTCAGACAGAGTGTTAACCTCAGAAGAAAGATCTGTATTAATGAGGGGCTTGTCATTTGTCCCCACCACACGTTTTAACGAGTTTGAATGGGTTAAAGACATCTCACTATTCTGCTGAAAATTGAGGTGGAGTAAATTCATACATTAAAATAACATCGGAGAAAGTTCAGAATGTGGGGTGGACATGGAGGCCCTCCCTGGTTTAAATAATCTGGAATTGTTATCCAGAGAGGGTCAGGGAGAGGATGTACCGTTGTCCTTGACGCACTTACGACCAAAGAGTAAAAAAACTCCACCACCTACAGATAAGGGTTTGATAGATACCTTTGAAAGGTTGGCTATATATATATATATACATATATATATATATATATATATATATATATATATATATATATATATTTTATTTTTTTTTTTGCATTTATTAACCCCCTGTAATACATTAGACAGGCAACCTGCCTTCAAAAGAAATGACGATTTTTTGCAATGCAATTGCAAAGGTCTGATCACTAATGCAATGCAATGCTTTAGTGATCAGACCTTTGCAATTGCATTGCATTGCAAAAAAATCGTAATTTCTTTTGCAGGCTGCATAGAGCAGCCTGCAAAAGAAAAGCACTGCAGACAGGCCGGGGAGCCTTTACAACGCTCCCGGCTGTCATGCCAACGTGACGTCGGCCCTGGAGCATGCTTCAGGTGCCGGCGATCACCGGCACCAGAAGGGTTAATGCCCACGGTCGGTGTGGGCACCAACCGGAGGCAGTAGCGCTGGATGTCACACCTGCCGGGTGTTTAACTATGCCGGCCACCCGGCACACAAACGGTACAAACAACAACAACAAAAAAAGAAGGGAACCAGAGCAGAACAATGCTCAACTGAGAAGACAACAACATCAATACAATACCAGGAGTACATAAAAGGGTCCCTCCGGGAACAACAGGCCAGAGGAGGCCCCATCACTGAACAATCAAAGGGGAGAGGGGGGAAGGGAAGGGTGGAAGGAAAGGGGTCAAGAAAGGGAGAACCAGGGAAGAGGGAAAAAAGAAAAAGAAAGAGAAAAAAAAAGGTAGGAGGGGAGGGAAAGAGGACCCCCGGCGCCAGGCCACAAACAAACCTCAAGACCAGGCAAAATCCTAACCCATGATGTCCCGATACTGCCGGGACCCCTGAAAAAGAATCCAGAGAGTCCAGGTTCTCACAAAAGCCTCGTGGGCATCTCGAAGAGATGCTGTAAGGTGTCCTCCATCGATTGAATATCCTCCACTTTGCGAAGCCAATAACTTAGAGAGGGTGGGTTGGGGGACTTCCAGAGAGCCGGGATACAGGCTCTCGCCGCATTAACCATGTGCTGGATTGCCGACTTACGGTAGGCACGAAGAGGGATATCCGACAAGTGCAGCAAAAAGAAGGCAGGGGAGTTGGGGATGGTAGTTTGAAAAATAAGGGATATCAGGCGGTGGACACCGTCCCAAAAGTCTCTCAGCGCCGAGCAACTCCAGAATACATGCAGAAGCGTCCCCTCCTCTGAGCCACAACGCCAACAAAGTGGAGAGGAAGACGGAAAGAACCTGTGCAATCGAGACGGAACAAGATACCATCTAGTTAGGATCTTGTAACCCGCCTCCTGGAACCTACACGCCATGTAACTTTTATGAGCAAGCTCCAAGAGCCGGGCACAATCTGAGTCCGACAAGGACAGAGCAAGATCCGATTCCCACTTACTCAAAAAGGTGGGTCTGTGGCCCGGAGGAGGAGAGACCAGCATCGCGTAGAACACCGCCAAGGAGTGACGGAGGAGACCAGATCCAGAGCAGGCCTTCTCAAAGCCAGTGAGGGGCCTGTCAAAATCATCAGAGCTGGGCGGCGAAGAGAAAAAATGGGAGAGCTGCAACACGCGCCAGTAGCCCAAAGGCGGAAGAATCGGGTCAGCCAGAAGGTCCCTGTGAGAACGCCACGCACCTCCGGAGCGGAAATGCATGGCTCTCTGCATTCCCGCAGCAGACCAGCTGCAGTGCTTTTCTTTTGCAGGCTGCTCTATGCAGCCTGCAAAAGAAATGACGATTTTTTTTGCAATGCAATGCAATTGCAAAGGTCTGGTCACTAATGCATTGCATTGCATTAGTGATCAGACCTTTGCAATTGCATTGCAAAAAATCGTCATTTCTTTTGAAGGCAGGTTGCTTGTTTGTAATGTATTACAGGGGGTTAATAAATGCAAAAAAAGAAAAAAAAAATATATATATATATATTTTATATATATATATATATATATATATATATATATATATATATATAAAAGTATTAAAAATTCAAATCAACCCATTTCCCTAGAACACATATAAAAGTATGTAAATACTGTGAAACACATACCGTACATGTTAGGTATCCCAGTGTCCAAAATCGCCTGCTCTTTAAATCTATAAAAATATTTTTATACTGTACAGTATTTAATAAATGTTAATTTTTATATTTAGCAATATATGTGAATTCTTCTTTGAAAAAAATAAGACACCCCCTGAAAATAAGACATGGCGCATCTTTGGGAGCAAAAATTAATATAAGACACCGTCTTATTTTCGGGGAAACTGGGTAGCTGTTCGAAGTTTTAAGGTTCGATGCAGAACCAGCATTGATTGGCAGAATGCTATACATTCCGCCAATTAACGCTGGCTCTTCTCTTACCTTTCTGAAGTCTTCTCCACGCTGCGTCCCCGCGTCTTCTTCCGGGTGGAATTCACTCTGCCTAGGCATCCGGCCTAGGCAGAGCCGACTGCGCATGCGAGCACATGCACGGACATACACACGCATGCGCAGTCGGCTCTGACTAGGCTGGATGCCTAGGCAGAGTGAATTCCACCTGGAAGAGGAGGCGGGGACCCTGCGCCAGGAGAAGACTTCAAGCAGAATCCAGCCCGACCGTCACTCGTGGACTTGGTAAGTATGATTTTATCGAATGTTGCCTACCCCTGAAACGAGCATTTCCCCCCATAGACTATAATGGGGTTCGAAATCCGTTCAAAAAGTTGAACAGTGTGCGGCTGTTCGAATCGGATTTCGAACCTCGGACATTTTAATGTTCGCTCATCTCTAATAATAAAGCATGGTCGTTTGTGAAGAGACGGAGGTATGGACGTTGTCGGTATTGCTGTGGTTGCGATACATCGACAACGTCCTCCTCTTTTGGGGCAGTACAGAGGCGGATTTCTGGGCTTTTTTGGATTCCCTTAACGATAATCAAATTAATCTGCGCTTTACGGCGGAAATCCATCCTAAAGAATAATCATTTTTGGATTTGACTATCAGGATTGAGGCTAATGGTTCATTGGGTACAACTGTCTTTAGAAAAAAGACCGCAACCAATAGTCTATTGTGCTATGATAGTTTTCATCCCAAACTGCTGAAAAACGGGATCCCAAAGGGACAATTTTTGCGCATTCGCAGAAATTGCTCGGGGATCCTTGATTATGAAACGAAGGCAGATGATTTGGAACAACAATTTGCCACTAGGGGATATCCTCCGTCGGTCATCAGGAGGGCCAGGAACCATGCCCTTGCCCAAAACAGAGTGGAATTACTGGCAACAAAAGGCAGGAATGATAATGATACCTCTATTCGCCTCATTGCCACCTACGATAATAAGTTTGGGGAGATTAAACACATGCTGACCCCATTGTGGAAAATCTTAACGTTGGACCCTGATATTAAAAAATCAGTATCAAAATATATATCCCTCCATCACATATCGTAGGGGTCAGAACCTAGGTGATTTACTTACACATAACCACCTGGGTCCACCCCTGAAGGAAACCAACTGGCTTGAAAGGAATATACCCAAAAGCACATTCAAATGTGGACAGTGCAAGGCCTGTCCTTTCATTAATAAGAGCACTTCGTTCAGAAGTGTAGTCACGAATCATGTCTTTCAAAATCGGGAATTCATCAACTGTAAATCCCAGGGGATTGTATACATTGCCACCTCTACTTTGTCCCATCAGTTATGTGGGTAAAACCACAAGAGAATTTAGAAGAAGAATCCTAGAACATATTGGCAACATCAACAGGTGTGAAGAACAGCCAATTAGTAGACATGTCTGGGACTGTCACGGGGGGTGACCCAAAAAGTATTTCCTTTCAAGGGATAGAATCGGTTAAAATGAACATTAGAGGGGGTGACCTAGACTGTATTCTCCTACAGAGAGAGGCCCAATGGACCTATCGTCTTAGAACGGTTAGACGTCATGGACTAAATGACGCAATATCTTTTACATCATTTATTTAAATACAGTATCTGTCCAATTTAGTCTTTTGTCTTGGGGCCTCCAGTTCTGGTCCTTACTTCTTCTTTAGTGTTTTGGGGCCAGCTATTTATGATCTTTTTGTTTTCTGTTTTTTCCCCTCATTTTACAATGCTCCTACACCGCCAGTGATCCTTTATTTATTTATTTTTCATCCGGTAGGTCGGAATGACCTATCCCTTTCTATATCAAGCCAGGTATATACAGTATATACTCTGGAGTAATCCATCCTGGACCCTTTAGAGTCGGAGCCCCGATATATGCTCTTTAGGATATAGGTATTTTTTGATATCAATATTTATACTAGATTCTTCTAATTGCAATTCTTATGCTATGTGTTTTATATGAATCCATAGTGGGTACAATTAATATGGTATCCAGTTTTTAATATTTATATAGCGTTATGGACACCATATATTTTTCAAGCCTTTGTTACCCACTTTCACTTAACTTCCTCCCCTCCCCCTCCATTAGTACTTAGCATCAATGAGGTCACATTTCCATCTTAGGTATGATGCACCCATTGGGTATCATTACCTTTATAGGGTTAATAGAGGGGTTTTCCTGACCTGTGTCTTTAGTCTCTTTGACATCCTTTGAACGTCTATGTAGTACTTTATGTACTTACCATGTTAGTGACTATTCCAATGCCACTGCATAGTAACATATTCACACTGATGCGTTTTTGTTGATACTCTATGAAGGGACTAGTCAGTATATCAGGCACTGTAATGTGTTTAAAGTTGCCATAAACGTCAGTATAGTTTTCATTGATTTTATCATTCATATTTCTATCCTGACGTTGCGGTCTATTTTGACACATGAGCGTTTTTCAGACGTCTTTATTATTGTTGCATATCTGTTGCAGCTCTTGTGAACAACAGCATTCAACATAACTGTAAGACGATGGCTGGTCAGGTAATGGAGGGGGTGTACATCTCGCCAAGACTGCTCAGGTGGGTGAGATGAGAAAACTCCAGGAATGTTTGTTCTCTGCAGATAACTTTCGTCTGCTGAGCATTTTGTTAAATGCTCAGTACTGGGCTGGATTTTTAGGAATGACAGGTAGGTTGGTAGTGGGACCTGTCATTCCATCCCCCTCCAGTCCACACTTTGGGAATGTTCCGGCAGCGACTCAGCTGCTGAGAGTCTCCTCATCAAGAAGGCTTAAGAAGCCAGCTCCAGCAGCAACACTTTGGCAGAGCTTGGCTGGAGAGCAAACAGAGAGGTCATATTTTTGGAGCTGTGTCCTGAGTTCTACTGGCTTTTTTGAATTTCTGTTATTCTAGGTGAGGTAACCTATTCTATGTTTAGTTAGAGCCTAGCCGGGCAGGTATTTATTTTTGTATTGTTTCCTTTTGTTGCTGCACTACCTTTTGTGAGTGAAAATAAAACTCTACTTTTGTTTTGGACTAAAGAAACTGGACTTGTGTGTCTATGCCACCCCACCTAGCAACCCCAGACCCTGACAATAACATACAATGTTTGCACAAACTGAAATATAATACATTTTGGCGCCGCTCCTTTGGAGCATCTTCACACTGATGCGTCCTTGTATGGGTCTTGTATGTGTCACCTTTTGTCCAGTGCTTCACAGTCAATCGTTATATCAGCAGCCAGCATGATGGATTTATGTAGTATTGATGGGATAACCTGTATTTGGCTTTATAAAGGATTCGCTGATGGTACCTTTCTTTTCCTTTTCTTATACCTGTGTAACAATCTATATACACTTACCTTAAGGTCCGAACGACATGGATATGATCGGATACATTTAGACCAGTCCTATTGCATTGTCCAATCAGCGTTTGGGGGGGTGTAACTGCTGACATCCCCGGGTTGTATGACCTGGGATTGGTCACAGTCGACATGTGTACCATATATATAGAGTGGTTTAGCGGGCGCTCGCTGGCTTATCATCACAAGTATCGGCGTCCACCATTAGGGCACTGAGAACTGCAGTTTTAACCGCATTTCTTCAATTTTGGGGTCTCTAAATATTTATTTGTCAGGCTAAACTCTCCTGAGGATCCTGGTGGTATGTCTCCCACCAGCGGAAACACGTGGAGAGTCCATTTTTTTTTGCCTAAGAGTACGGCATTAGCTTATTCAATATATGGCTGTCGTTCTTTTATTTGCAGCCCCTAAACTATGCTCTGCCGGACTGAGGGTGCAACGAGGATAGTAACACTTTTAGTATTTAACGTGTTACTGTCGATCCCTAATTTGTAGTGCTTTACTAAAACGGCCACTAATGTATCATAGTGGTTGTTAATATTCTATATGGGTTGGGAAATCCTATTATAAATGTGAAAGTTTGTGGGTTTGGATGTTTGTGGGTTTGGATGTTTGTTCCTCAATCACGCAAAAACGGCTGAACGGATTTACAGGAAATTTTCCACATACATAGATAGGCACCCCGATTAAAACATAAGCTACTTTTTATCCCGGTAAAAGACGCCACTACACGACTGCAGTGAAGGAATTTAGGTACACGCAACACTAAAGGAACTGTGATGACATCATCACAGGTCCTTGAGCCATTCTAGGATAGGATCATGCTAGGCAGTGGGCGGAGCTACACACTATTTTGTGGGTGGAGCTATATAGGATGAAGCTGGGCAGTGTGAAAGCTGAAGAAAATGGAGTCTCATGGAAGATCAGGAGACTACAGAACATGCAGGCTATGTGTGTGTGGGCAAGAGGAGTATATCGGGTGTAGAGTTTCAGTGAGTTCAACGGGGAATGTGTTGTTTTGCCTATGATTGGGGAGGGGGGAGAACTTTGGCACATTTCAGCAACATCTGTTCACCCCTTTGTAACACAGAAGCTGCTCACACACTGACATAAGAACACCCCTATAATCCAAATGTAGCACAGCTGAGTACGCTCTCCATATGCAGAGATGTACATACAACTGAGTATGCTGCGAATAAGCTGCGATGTAGCAGATTTGAGACGCGAGAGCAGGCGGATCATCCACAACAGCAAATGACTAAATATAAGCGGCTCAGCGCTAACACCAACCCGCAGTCTGTTCACACTGTATCACAGACGCTATTCCCCAGTGCAGTTGAACTGGTGGAGACTTTTGTTGCAGTCTGTGCACACTGAATCGTACAAATCTCGACTGTCCAGTGCAGCTAACTGGCAGTCGTGACTAAGGCCTTGTTCAGAGAAATGGCTGCCCTCTGGGGCCTGTGGACCTCGACTGCAGTTACCAGCACAGTCTAAAGGGTTCTGCCGTCATTCACATTTTAATTTAAATAAATATATATATATAGGCAGAACTGTAACTGCATGTTCTGTAGTGTCCTGATCTATGTAGCCTATGTTTTAATCCGGTTCCTATTTATGTATGTGGCAAATTTCATGCAAAAACATATGGCCGATTTTGCATGATTGTGGAACAAACATTCAAACATCCAAACCCACAAACATCCAAACCCTCAAACTTTCACATATTAGTAGGAAGGATTTCAGCCATTGCTTTCTGTGGCTTAGTTTTGGTTCAGACTTATAATTTATTAAATGCAACTAAGTTGTTAAAAAAGTTAGGGAGCGTTCACACTACCGTCGGTGTCCGAAATGTAGTGTCCGCTCCTAGTGTCCGCTCAAAATCTGTCACGGACACTAGGAGCGGACACTAGATGTGTCCGTGACACCTGTCATTCACTTTAATGGGCATCGGGTGCGTTCTTTTGCACTCCGTGCCCGTCCTTTCCTGTCCGCAAGAGAAGATGTCCGACTTCTCAAGCGGACAGAGGAACCCTGCATGCAGGGTTTTTCTGTCCGCTTGAGAAGTCGGACATCTTCTCTTGCGGACAGGAAAGGACGGGCACGGAGTGCAAAAGAACGCACCCGATGCACATTAAAGTGAATGACAGGTGTCACGGACACATCTAGTGTCCGCTCCTAGTGTCCGTGACAGATTTTGAGTGGACACTAGGAGCGGACACTACATGTCGGACACCGACGGTAGTGTGAACGCCCCCTTAGTGAGGAATTCATAAGAATAGGAGTTATGACAGATGCAGCATGTGATGATAATAGATTTTCTATGCTAAACAGAATTTAAAAAATCTAAATAAATAAATGATAGAAAAAAAAGTAAAAAGAAAATATACAGAATCAGTGCTAGGCAAACGTAGAATTTAATGTTGGAGGTATGGTAGGCATCACATAAATACTGTCCTATAGTGGCACTCATATAGAGATATAAGGCTGAATGTACTGCATTGTATGTTAATGCTTCTTGTGCTAACTTCATAACAGCTTACTAGGGACATCTAGTGCCGTCTAAGAGAAAATACATTTTACAACTTCAGGGGAACCTGTCAGCAGTTTCACACTCACATGCCTGATGTAAAAAATCCAAGTGAACACTTATATGCAAGTAATTTGCATATAGCGCAAGAGTAATGAAACATTATATTTGTAAGGAACACGATATTTCTGCACAAGGGTATATACAGAAATATCTCTCTACTAGCTTCTGCCCGCGACTTCGTCTGCGGGTTGTTGGCATTGATGATCCGCCTATATTCAGCAAATTGCTGTCGTTAATGGTTTGCCTGCTACGGCATTTTTACAGCTCTCAAGCTGTCCTGCTGCTGACCTGGTTCATTCAACAAATACTCTAGATGCCATAGTGCTGCTTACCGATCCTCAATGCTGCCCATGGCCGCCATAGCTACTCCCTTCAACCTCAAGGTTCCGTCCTGACACTGATCAGCATTAATGACATGATATAAGATGCACGGGGCCCCCTGGAGGGCCGAAGGAGAAACAGAGCCAGCCGTTGTCAGGTGATGGTATCAGTAAGCAAATACTGGCCATTCCCTGCTTGAGTAATTCAGCAAGTGAAAGCCTATTAAAAAAAAAAAAGCAGCAGGGTCCAGCCAGGAAAACCTTTAAGTAATGTGTTAATACCCTGCCCTATGTGTTACTGGTAGCCTAAACAATAAGAAAGGGCCAATAAACCACCATGTGCAGGGAAATGCTAGAAAAGTGTCTGGCCATTAAAGGGTTAACGTTACATCACTGTTCAGCAGCCAATGGCATCGCAGGACATGAAGTTGAGAAAAACCAACTGCCAGTTGTCCTCATTCTATTACAGGACAGCGCGCGGGTAAGATCTCACATCTCATCATCTGATAGGACTGACACTAAATTATCTCCCATGAGGCCTCATTCACATTATCAGGATTTCAGCACTTTATAATATGGGACATGAGATAAGTCAAATCTTCCAAAATGGCAGTTGCAGCCACCACTAGGGGGAGCTAGATCTAATGTATTTATATACGGTAGGTTCCTTTCTATTCCCAATGAACAGTTTTGGATTTAGTGAGCTCCCCCTAGTGGCTGCTGCAGTAAACCACAATGTTAACACTTAGTGCTAGTCTGGGGGCCACTGGGGAGCCGGATACGATGTGGGGGTCAGTCAGGGAGCATGGTTATGGAGAAAGAAGAATTTCATATGTGCTGTGTGGGATGGTTGGGTGGGCAGTGTAGCTTTTAAGACATGTTCGCAAGGTCCAATTTTACAACTGAAACAAATAAACAACTTATAACGTATAAATTCAAAGGCTGCTCCAATAACTTCATAAAAATGACATTTTTTTGTCTTTTGGTAAAATAATATTTGGTAGGGGTGCCCCGAGAATTTTTTTTTTACAGGGATGACCCAAGTCTAAGAAGGTAGGAAAACACTGGTGTTATTGAACAGATACAACAGTTTGCAGTTCGCTCCTATGCTCCCCCTAGTGGTGGCTGCAGGCCATTACAATTTATAGTTTTATTCTGTGGCATTTCAGGGGATTTGGACCTCTGTGGGGGATAAACTGTCTGACTGCTATAAAGCTATATTGATAAATTAAAGCGGTAACACCCCTAGGATAGTATATCAGCGTTTCATCACAGCGGTCGAAATCTGGATGTACACCCACTATAAGGACATGGGGAAAGCTGAAGTGTTTGAGTCTTGACCACATCTGTGAATCTGTTTTTGGGTTTACAGATTTTGCTACGGATTCTACAGTGATGGACCGCAGATCAATGGAGGTCAGTGTCTTTATTATATCCTGATCCCTTGTCCTATTGTCCTCTGCTCTGTCCCTGATTCGTGACACTTACTGTATTCTCTTCTCCATAGCACATCTACCGCCGCCAGGAGAGCAACTATGGACTGACACCCTTCTTAAGTGAGTATTTTTAGCCCCATAATCTCATTGATGAAAAGGAATATTTTGCTCATGTATATGCTTTTCATGCCCATCCTATACTCCAGCATCTGATAATCTACAGTACATCTTCTGACTGATCCCATTATCTGGTTTTGTTCTCTCTTCAGTTTATCCCAGCACCGTGGAGGAAAGGAATCTTCAAATCCTCATCTACTCCATCAAGTTCCTGCCGTCACCTCTCTTCAAGAAGGAGGTTAGTGCCTTCTATGTTATCATTAGATTCACACATGTTCTTACTATAGATGTATAAGAAAGTCTCAATAGACAATTGATTGATTCCTTATTTTTTAGCGACTCATGCCAACCAACCCTGAAGCGCAGAAGAAGTACCTGCCCTCTCCAATGCATGAGGAAGAACCAGAGACCTACCAAGAGGAGAAAGAAAAGACACAGAGGATACGAGAAGAGACACTAAGGTTTCAGAGGAAGAGGAAGAGGAAGACCATTCGGAAGAAGCCCAGTAAAGATGAAGTACAGATGAAGAGGAAGAAGGAAGATGAAGAGACAAAGAAGCCTCAAGACCAGAATCAGGAAAGTTCAGCGACTCACCAATATCCCCTCCTCCACAACATCTTCAAGACGCTCGGAGGAAAGAAGAACGTCATGTCCAACATTCTCCTCCATCCCTGGCGCAGGTAAGTATGGCAACTCCAAGCTGTAAGAACATCAGCAGCATCTAAATTAGTATTAATAATTAGATTAATAGTCATAGAATAGTAATAATAGTATTATAATAATAATCTTCAAAAAATAGTAATAGTATTATAATAGTCTTAAAAAAAAATTATAAAAAATAATATCATTATTAAGATTAATTAGCTATAATAAGTAATAAACTGTAACAGGATTCAGCAGGTTTGATCCAGGGTCCTCGGACTTATCGCCTTTTCCCGGGGTCAAGAAGGAATTTTCCCCCTGTGACACGAATTGGCCGAATGTGTCCAGGGGTTTTCGCCTTCTTCTGGATCAACAGCTTTAGGGATAGGGATATAGTTATAGAAATATATCAATATAATTATTAGTAATAATTACAATACATAATTGTAATAATAATAATCTACATAATAATAATAATAATAGCAATAATTAGGTTAATGGGTAATATATTTAGCATAATCTTAATAGACTTTAGCAGGTTTGATCCAGGGTCCTCGGACTGATCGCCTTTTCCCGGGGTCAAGAAGGAATTTTCCCCCTGTGACACGAATTGGCCGAATGTGTCCAGGGGTTTTCGCCTTCTTCTGTATCAACAGCTTTAGGGATAGGGATCTAGTTATAGTTATATCACATTTATCAAATAAATATTAGTAATAATAAAATAATAGTAGTAAATTTATACATAAGATAATAATAATACTAATAGGATAATAATAAAAGTATTCATAGTAATAATAATAATATAGAAAAAGCATATAAATATTATATCAGTGTTTAGTATCATTAATTATAGTAATAAATTATAATAGGAATCAGCAGGTTTGATCCGGGGTCCTCGTACTGATCGCCTTTTCCCGGGGTCAAGAAGGAATTTTCCCCCTGTGACACGAATTGGCCGAATGTGTCCAGGGGTTTTCGCCTTCTTCTGGATCAACAGCTATAGGAATAGGGATCTAGTTGTAGTTATAGCAACGTATCAATATAATTAGTAGTAATAATAATAATAATAATAATAATAATAATAATCTACATAGAGATTCATAATATTAGCAGTAGAAGTTATTAATAATAAAATAATAATAATAGCAATAATTAGGTGACTAGGTAATATATTTAGCATAATCCTAATAGATTTCAGCAGGTTTGATCCGGGGTCCTTGGACTGATCGCCTTTTACCGGGGTCAAGAAGGAATTTTCCCCCTGTGACACGAATTGGCCGAATGTGTCCAGGGGTTTTCGCCTTCTTCTGGATCAACAGCTTTAGAGATAGGGATCTAGTTTAGCATTATAGTACAATTAGGAATAGCGATATAGGTAAAAGTAATTTCCAAAATTAATTGTTAGAAATAAATAATTACTTATAATTTTAACTATGTCTCGTCTCCATTATTTCTCTAGTAACAACACTTTCACATTCAGATATCCACATACATGTAATAATCCTCAGTCTCTAATGGCAGCATATTATGGGGGGCAAGTCCTTATAGTCAGGATCTAGGGTCCACCAGTGGAATTGTTTTTAGGGGCCCACCGCCAGGACGCCTGTAGATGAGCAGTACCGAGACAGGGTGGCTAAAGGTAATAACATATCAGGAGCCCCGCTGCTCACCTGCCATACGATGTGTACCTAAACCCACTGCTACATCCTGTATGGCAAGAGAGCAGTGTGACTGCTAGAACTGTCACCATTACCTGTAGCCGCACTGTCCGGGAAAAGGTGATCTACAGAGGTCCTGGTTGTCAGACTCCCACAGATGTAATATTGATGGCCTATCCTAAGGACAGGCCATAAGTATTAGAAACATTGATGTTGTCCAGGAATTGGAGCAACCCATATGGCGGGCCGGAGGTTTAATATAAAAAAGCATACTCCTCTGTCCCTGCCACACTGTTGTCCACCGCCAGTGTCCATTCATTCTCTTGCTGGCACCTTCTTGCTGGGATTCCTGCACCTCATGTGACCGCTAAGACGAATTGGGTACAGGATTTCCAGAAATGAGGTTTCGCCATGAGACTGAACAGACAGAGGTGGAGGACAACAGTGTGCTGGGGACAGGTGAGTGTTTTTTTTTTGGTTTTTTTTTTACACCTCCGTGGCAGCCACAGCATCCTGCACTAATTGTTTTCAATGGGAGTCAGAATGAGGGAAGAATCAGCTGTTTGAGTGAACCGTGGTACCTGTGTAAGCGTCGTGACCCCTTCTCTGTTTACATAGTGTCATACATGTCATAGCGGCCATGTCATGTAACTACAGGCTTATCCTATACATGTCTATGTGACAAGGATGGAATTACATCACACAGTCACTATAGACAGATACCATGTGATATACACAGGCGCCATGGGCCCTCTCATACAGCTGATTGGCGAGGGGGCACTGATCTCTTTGTAAAGGTATGAACCTAGAGGGCGCTGTAGAGCGACCAAAAGCAGAGTTAAAAAGGATCCTGACCACACCCATACCAGAAAGAAGCACACAACAGGAGAGTGTTGCTGGTGGCCTGCAGGTGCACTGTGGACCAGTTGGAGATGGACAGGTGGTCTGTCCCAAGAAGACTGGATTCCAGAAGGAGCCCAACTCCAGAGAGGGAGTGCTGTTGGTGACCTGCAGGAGCAGGTGGAAAGTGGACCAGTTAGAGACAGACAGGAGGTCTGTCCCAAGAGGACTGGATTCCATAAAGGACTTTGAACCAGACTGGTGAGATGAAACCTCAGCAAAGTATCTTGCCCTTGGTAGATTAGACAGGGTTCAAGAAGTGAGGTATTGCCCTTCTTGCTCACACTGCCTGCACCCCCATGTCCTCCCTCTTACTCGCACATGCTGTCTCTTTCTGCTTCCATCAGACTGTTCCTGGCAGATTCATCTTCCTGTGCTGTATGATCCCATGTAGCTCCGCCCACACATGACGTCATCACAGGTCCTTAAGCCAAGAGCATCTTCTTGCAGCCGGAGTCTCTCTCCCTCAGCACCTCACAGAGTCAGCACCCGGCAACCCAGTGGGTCCCCTCAGGTAGTTGGGGCCCCGGCACTTGTTGGGTGATGACACCGGCCCTGGGTAAAGCCTTCATAATGAGGACTAATTTTCAAGGCTCGAGGCACTCCAGGGGATTCTCCGGTCCCCCAGTGGGCCAGTCCAACCCTGTCCCCAAGGCAGAATAGTTTCTGAGAAAAAGGCAAAAATATCATTTTGAAAAATATCAGCGGCAGAAGTAACTGAGAAATACAAATGAAATCTATAGGAAGATTCCCCTTTAACCCCTTAGCGATCTTTCACGTAGTATTACGTCATGGGTCACATGGGGATGTATGGAGCGAGCTCAGGTGGCATTGTCTAATAGAACTGCTGTGATTTTGCTATTCACTGCAATACTGTAGTATTGCAGTGAATAGTATGAGCGATCAGAGCCCCTAGGTTTCAAGGTACCTAAGAGGTCTGATCATAAATGTAAAAGAAGAAAAAAAAAAAAGTTTTTAAAAGTATTAAATTTTTTTAAAAAGGAAACAGATTCCCAGCTATGGACAGCGCTGTTTCGGCCTATTGGGCCATCCTCAGCATAGCGTAGGGTTACTGATTTGGCAGAGTAAGAGACTATAGACCAGGGTTAGGGGACAATCGTACACATCAGGGAGAGTGTTTGCCTACATAGGCAGTACGGAGACTTACAAGTCATTCCTGCTCCGCTAGGGATTCTGGGTAAAAAATATGCAAATCTATTCTCCAGGATGTGATTAGGAGAACAGTGCACTCAGTGACCCTGGTCTATAGCTTCTCACTCTGCCAAATCAGTATCCCTTCACTATGCTGAGGATGGCCCAATAGGCCGAAACAGCGCTGTCCATAGCTGGGAATCTGTTCCTTTTGGGACAGAAATACTGATTTGGCAATTAAATCCACATTATGATTAAAAATACTTTATAACTGAGTTGTTCATGATGTTAAGGATGCTGCCCTCTATAGGGTGGCGTACAGATTGCACTGTTCTCCTAATTACATCCTGGAGAATAGATTTGCATATTTTTTACCCAGAATCCCTAGCGGAGCAGGAATGACTTGTAAGTCTCCGTACTGCCTATGTAGGCAAACACTCTCCCTGATGTGTACGATTGTCCCCTGACCCTGGTCTATAGTCTCTCACTCTGCCAAATCAGTATCCCTACGCTATGCTGAGGATGGCCCAATAGGCCGAAACAGCGCTGTCCATAGTTGGGAATCTGTTCCTTTTGGGACAGAAATACTGATTTGGCAATTAAATCCACATTATGATTAAAAGACTTTATAACTGAGTCGTTCATGATGTTAAGGATGCTGACCTCTATAGGGTGGTGCACAGAGTGCACTTTGTTCTCCTAATTCCATCCAGGAGAATAGATTTGCATATTTTTTACCTACATTCTTACTCTCACTGACTGTGGCAGCAGGACTGGAGTGCAGGCGGCCACTGAGCTGTGCAGTCAGCCAGCTGTACAAGCAGGGACTCTGGGGAGTAGCTCAACTACTGTGTCTGATGTTATGAGCGAGAGCCTGTAGAACCGCTTTAGCCTCCAGCTCAGCAGGGGGTGCAGGGTGCTGACAGCTTACTTAATTACTCTCACATCACAGCATACTGTGCTGATAACAGGGTCTGAGGGTCCTGACTCCTGCTGGGCTCCGTAAACGTTATAAAGCAGTGGATAGCATACTACTGAGACAGAGAGAAGCAGGTGCTCTGCTGCATACACCAACAGTGAAGAAAAGAAAAGGTATATATTACTCTTAGAAAGTATATAAATCCATTATGGTCAGCCTGAATCTGCAGCCAAGTGGTTTGAGTAAAAATTAAAGTGTTCCTAGTTAGGGGTATGTCTACATGGAACTTCACTGATGAGGAAAATGCTGAATGGAATGGTAGTCATGTAACATGCACCCATCTCCATTTTTTTCAATAGGTATGCCAAACATAACCAGCACTCCTATTGAAATGAATGTAGCGGGGTGCACATTGCCCAACTACCATTTCAGTCAGCATTCTCCTGATCTGTGGGGGTCTGAGTGGTTATACTCATCCATGTATAAGGTGTAATGAAAACCCCTATAAGGCAACATTCACATCTGCTTTCAGTATTCCATTCGGGCAGTCCGCTTGGGGACCCCTGAACGGAAACCTATATGCATTAAAAAGTGGTTACCTGGGAAACCTGCGTACCCCATAGACCATAATGAGGACCGTGTGGTTTCCGCATGAAACATGCTGAGAGAAAAGTACTGCAAGCAGCACTTTTAGGCCAGGGCCCCACGGATTGGAAAAGCTGCAATTTGGGAAAAATCACAGCGTTTTACAGTAATTGCAAAGTGGATGGGATTCATGCGAATCCCATGCCCACATTGCGGTAAAAGCTGTATTGCAGACACACTGCAATTTGCAAAACTAGCGCAGTTTCGGAAATCGCAGCATGTCAATTAGATCTGCGGAAACACGCCACTTTCCCGTACATATTAATTGTAACAGAAAGTCCACGGAGGAAAACTCTGCAAATTTTCTGTTTAAAGTGCAACGGCAAGAACCATGATGTGTTCCTGCCACAGTTTTTCCCACAGCGCTTTATCGCTGCGTATAGTCCCATGGGGCTTTAGCCTTATAGTCTATGGGGTCTGTGTGGTTTCCTTAGGTAACCGCTTTTTAATGTGTATAGGTTTCTGTTCATGGGGTGCCCAATCAGACTCCCCGAGCGGAAACCCAAACGCATATATGGTGTAGACACCGCAGTTTGCCCTTGGCAGAAATGCCGCAGAAAAAAACGTAGCATTTTACAGTCACTGTGTAGGTGATGGGATTCTAGTGAATCCCACCTCCACAGTGCAGGAAAATATACGCTGCAGACACGAATCTACATAGATCTGCCCCAATATCTTTTAAAGAGGACCTTTCATGTGCCCCCATGAGTACATGGGGCACATGTGGTTTTATATACTGCTAGAAAGCCGACAGTGCGCTGAATTCACAATCTGTGCCACAGGTGAAGAGCTATCAGTGCTGGTACCGTAGCTCTTCACCGTCAAGAGGGCGTTCGTGAGAGTCAGTCAGGAACGCCCTTCTTCACAGCAGCACGTATCGCACTGTACTGTGAGAGCGGGGAGCGTTCCTCCCCGTTCTTACAGTACAGCGCTATAGGCGCTGCTGTGAAGGGCGTTCCTGACTGACTGTCAGGAACACCCTTTTGACGGTGAAGAGCTACGGTACAGGCACAGATCGTGAAAGCAGACAGTACGCTGAATTCAGCGCATTATCGGCTTTCTAGCGGTATATAAAATTGCATGTGCCCCAACTCATGAAAGGTCCTCTTTAAACTACTCTGAGTTTTGTATGGGGAAAAATTGCAGAATGCACTATTACAGTATTTTTTTTTTTATGCATCCATGTGAACCCAGCCATTAGGATGCAGAATTTAAGTTCTATTAATAATGATTGGTTTATATTACATTGATTTTATTTAATATAATTAAAAATATAGTTTAAAATGATTATATGTGTATTCAGTTACTGAATTGTGACGTTGGTACGGTATCTTAGAATTTAGAGCCCCACAAATCTCGCCCAGGGCCCCATTTTGCCTAAAACCGGCTCTGGGGATACCTAACATGTATGTGTTTCACAGTATTTAACTACTTTTATATGTGTTCTAGGGAAAGGGGGTGATTTTTTTTTTTACTTTAAATTTTTTTTTTTTGCATTTATTAGACCCCCTAGGGGTCTTAAACCCCAAGGGGTCTGATCACTAATGCAATGCATTATCATCATTTCTTTTGCAGGCTGCATAGACCAGCCTGCAAAAGAAAGAGACTGCAGACCGGCCGGGGAGCCTTTACAAGGCTCCCGGCTGTCATGGAAACATGACGTCGGCCATAGTTAAACACCCGACATGCGCCGTACTAGTACGGCGGATGTCGGGAAAGGGTAAATGTAAGTTGTGGCAAAGTTTATGTATTGGTTTTAGCTTAAAATGCTATTTGAAATGTGTATTTTTATTGCCAAAACCAGTAGGCTGGATAGGGATTCATAGGGGATGTGTTTTATGTGCACAGACAGGTGTTGTGGGTTCAGCATTTCATAGCCTTTCATTATAGCTAGCTCAGCATTTCATAGCAAGATTGAATTGCATTTCAATTTAATAACTTGCCTTGCATTTTAACAAACCGAAATAATGTTTGGTGTTAAAACAGTTTTTTTTTCTTTTTTTTTTTTTGGTTTAGCAACATCATGTCTACTAGGCCAAAAACAGCTCCTGTGCCATCCCATAGGATGGACATTAAAGGAATTCTACCATTAAAAATCTTTTTTCTGTGGCTAACACTTCGGAATAGCCTTTAGAAAGGCTATTTGTCTCCTACCTTTAGATGGGATCTCCGCCTCGCCGTTCCTTAGTAATACCGGTTTTTATCGGTATGTAAATTAGTTCTCTGGCAGCGATGGGGGCGGGCCCCAGCGCTGAAAATGCAATGAGGGCGTCCCCACCGCTGCCTGAGAACAGGATCCTGCGCCGCCTCTATCTTCTGCTGAATCCTCCCCTCTTTCTTCGTCTTTCTTCGGCGGCTTCACCTCTGTCGGCTCTGACACCAGTAGAGTGCAGTCGGCTCTACTAGTGTCTCAGTGGCAGAGCCAACTGCGCAGGCGTCAGTAGAAAGACGAAGAAAGAAGGGGAGGATCCAGCAGAAGATAGAGGCGGCACAGGATCCTGTTCTCAGGCAACGGTGGGGACGCCCTCATCGCATTTTCAGCACTGGGGCCCGCCCCCATCGCTGCCAGAGACCTAATTTACAGACCGGTAAAAAACGGTATTACTAAGGAACGGTGCGGCGGAGATCCCATCTAAAGGTAAGAGACGAATAGCCTTTCTAAATGCTATTCCGACGTGTTAGCCACAGAAAAAAGATTTTTAATGGTAGAATCCCTTTATGTGAGGCATAAGTGGATGGTAGCCATGCATGCCCAAAAGTTCAATTTATTCTTTTATTTGTAAACTGTGCATGCTTTTTTGGGCAATACAATGTTGTTGTTTGTTTTTTTTAAAATTTGAGGCTATACAACGTGTTTGAAAGTATTGCAGTGCATGTTTTTAGGCTTGTACTGTAAAGAATTGCTACATGTGGCCCAAATGTTTTATTAGATTCAAGCCTCTTTTCTTAACAAACCCCCCTAGACAGTAGCCCATTTTTTTTAGTTTTTAGTTGTTGTTTTTTTTGTTCAAATAATTATGATTACAATCCTTTTTTTTCATTCCAAATCATGCAGATTCACACCAAGCCCAACCTGTGGGACAAAGCACATCCACTGTATGCTAACCGACATGCCCGGGATGCAGGCTGGCTCATATTGTGCTCGGACCTCTTCCACCCTGACTGGTCCAGCTTCAAGCGAAGCAAAAAACTCCAGATTGGTAAGTATATGTATATATATATTTTTGGTTTTCTGCTTTTATTTTATATAAACAAATTTTTACTTAACCTTCGTGCTCTGTCTTGTTTTTGGTTTGATATTTACAGAAAATGATGTGCGCACTCGGTGGAAGAGTGTGAGGGACCACTTCATGAGAGAAATCAGGCAGGTTGAGCGCAGTGGGGCCTCTCCCTCAAAGCACAAAAAAATTTCCATGGAACAGGAGCTGCAGTTCCTCTTGACTGGCAGTGTATCTCGGGAGTAAGTTTTTTGGACACAGTTTTTTTTGAAACTGTATAACTATAAATTATTATTTATAGGAAATGTATATTTATATTATTTTATTTTTCTTTTGAGTCACAGTTCTTCCGGCAATACCATTGCCAGTGGGTCCCAGGAACCTGCACGCAAATCACAAGAGGAACTGCAGCAGAGGGAGAGCGACCCACCAAGCCCGCCTGCCTGCTCCTCTCATGAACAGGAGAGGGGCCAAACTCATTCCCTCGTCCCTTTTTCCTCCAGGGTGGCTTTGCCGGCATCCTCACGGGCCTCTTCTGTGCCTCCACCCAGTACTGAGAAAGCCCAGGAGTCGGTGGCAGTCACCCGAAGGTTTAGGTGACGTCGGGCCCCTCCTGCCCCCACACCTTCCACCCAGGAGCAGACTGGGAGTATCCCCCGGATAACGGACAGGCAGCTGGACTTAGAGAGTCAGGCCCTGTCCTTTATCCGGAGGGTAAACAGCCAGGACCAGTTTAATTTTTTTGGCAATGATCAAAGGCAACAAATGTTTAAAGCTTATGTCCAAGCTGTGGCAGTAGACTTCCAGTCTGCTCCTGAGCTGCCGGATCTGGGTTATATGATAACCCAGTTCCGGCAGCTGTGTGTGGCAGCATCTTCAGGGAGTTTGCCCAGGGCACAAGACTATTTGCCCTCTACTCAACCCTAAACCCCCCAAGTTCAATCTATCCTACCTTTCCAACAAACTCCTGACCCCCATGTTGATTCTCCTCCCCATGTTGATGCTCCTTCTGTTCCCGGCCCATTCCTCCGCACCCTTTATGAACCCTTGTAGCCTCCTCCTCCTTTCTTCCCCCACCTCGCCTTTTCTTTTATAAACACTTTGCTTATTTATTTTGGTTTTAGTATTGAAATAAATTTTAATTATTTGTTTTATTTAATATTTGGGAATGGTTGGAGGGGGTGGGTTTGGGATCTGTGGGGTGATATGTGTGTTTTTTTGTTTTTTTTTAAACCAAACAAACGTGTGCTTTGTTAAAAAATAAATTTGTTAATTATAAATTTAAACCAAAAAATTGTCTTTGTTTTTCTTTCGAAAAATTTTAGTTTAGTTTAATGACAACAAACAGATCAGTACTTTTCTGCCTTCTTTCTTTATTTATTATGGTCCATAATTAAATATCACAATAGTGAACGTTTTTTTGGCTACTAAAATTTGGTAGGGGAAATTAATAAGTCATCACAAAAGCCTTCATTGCACTGTATTGTATGCACTGTTGGTTTTGAGATTGTTAAAGAGGACCTTTCATGGGTTTGGGCACAGGCAGTTCTATATAGTGCCGGAAAGCCGACAGTGCTCTGAATTCAGCGCACTGTGGGCACTATATAGAACTGTCTATGGCCAAACCCATGAAAGGTCCTCTTTAAATACTTAGTTACTCATAACCATGCCCTATAGTGAAGAGGTATCGGTGCCTTTAACCTATATATCTTCATTGGGCAAAGGGTGTTTCTTGATAGTCTGGGAGTATGACCCTTTGTGATAGTATATTTTATTTTGTTTGCAATGTACTGTCAAGAGGGCGTTGCATTAAGTTAAAAAATACAATATAGTAGGTATAATGGATGTGGTTAGATGAGAGGTGGGTAAGGGTCCCAACCCATACGTAGTATAATAAAAAGTCCCACCAAAAGTAACTTCTTTAGTGTGAATGCTTTAATATCGGAAGTTTTTGAACAGAGTTGGTGAAAACGATACATAAACGTTTTCGGCCCAGATGGCCTTCTTCAGACTCTACAAGTGAAAAGAGTACCAGACAAAACAACTAGTGAGTATTTCACCAAAATTTCTCATTTTACAATCTATACAAAAATTTTTGACCATAACCAACTGTACAAGCTATACATACTGTACAATATATACATAATCATCACTCAACATGAAATATCACGAGGATCCCGGAAGCATGTAGATATACCAGGAAGAACTCCCAAATGACTTGGAATACATTTAGTCAAAGATAGCTGTATTATATACAAAACGTTGTCTCATGCACAAATATGATTGAGGTCCTTGGTCACGTGGAGGGAAAAAGATAGAGTCAGAGAGAAGCTTAAGGTGAATAAGCCGTTCCTGGTGAGCAGATTAAGATCGTCCCTTGAGTGCCATAATACCCTGTGTTAATCAGATAGGGATAGGTATTATTCATAAAGAATGATGGTAGAACATACCGTATTAGGTTAGTTGAAGAGGAGTATACAAATTAGGGAAAGCCCAAGCAGAGGAGGCATATGCCTGTGGGAAGAGATATGATAAATGATAATAGTATGTGGAGTATTCCACTAAAGCACTAAATCTGTATGATATGATGCAAACATGCAGGCGCTCACCCTCAAAGCTGTGTCACTGAGATGGACGCCGGTGTTGTAGTAGACTAGGTACAGGGGTGATGACCCTACTGGAATAATGAACCATAGCATCAGAACCACATGGCGAGGGAATACTAATGACAAAAAATAAGGTACTCGCTTACCCTAGTCTGGATATAGATCAGTGAAATGGCCAGGTCAGCTGTTTGTAATGCAGGGTTGGCTGCAACAAAAAGTTGATGGATATGTAGACTAAAGCAAGCATATAGATAACGGTAAGAATGCAGATAAACTGATATTACCTGCAAGGTGACGCCTATGGTATGCCTGAAGGAGTAACGCATTGGTGGTGCAGTGTACCCTAGGGTATAATAGATACAATTTGCTGATCTGCAGAAGTCATAAGACAACAAGCCCGGCGACTCTATATAAAGATTTACCTTAGGGAGCTGAGAGTGAAGCGTCCTGGTTCATTGGTGGCGTGGTAGGTAATGCGGGCGGTCAGCGTTTTATCGTACGCTGAATCAGCCCGCCCAGTCACCACGGCGCATGCGTGCCGTGCGTAGTGACGCACGGTCACGCTCGCGTCCCATGTGAGTCAATGGGGGTGGGACGGAGCGGCCCTGCTAGCGTGTGGAGAGGGGCGGTACTTGTTGTTATGGCTACCAGAGTGTGTAATGCGGACGCTACGTATGTGGCAGCAACTCAGGAGTGTACTGCACCTGTACTATTGGAGAATGTTAGTGTGAATGCTAGTGTGTGTGTATAGTAGTGTGAAACATAAGGTAGTGACAGAGGATACCGAAGATACAACGGTACAGGTCATCAAGGATGTAATATGGAGAATGGAAAATCAGTAATGTAGAACCAACAGAAGAGAAAGTTGGAGGAGAAAAGACAAGGTAGAATAATGAAACCTAGATAGAGTAACAGAAGAAGGACCAAGGATACCTCTTAAATGCTGTCACCGAAGTGTCTTAGCGGCGATTCTGGAAAAGATGGAGAAAGTGTTAATATAAATATTCACAATTCATAGGAAAGCAGCGATGTCATATTCCCTATTTAACCCTAAGGGTTCCATAGTTTGAAGAGTATATATCCAGAAGGCTTCCCTGCGTTTCAGGAGGCGGATCCTGTCCCCACCTCTTCTTGGGGGGTCCACCTGTTCAAGCACCTGAAATCTGAGCTGAGCAATATTGTGATTCTGATTGATGAAGTGGGCTGGAATTGGAAGATGTACTAAACGGCAACGGATATTGGACTTGTGTTGGCGTATGCGGTCTCGCACACGCTGGGTGGTCTCCCCAACGTATGCGAGACCGCACGGGCACTTAATCAAATAAACTACGTACGTAGATTCACAGGTGAAAAAGCCCCTTGAGGGGAAAGTGCGTCCAGAGAGGGGGTGGTAAATTCTGTCCCCCCTCAAAATGTTAGAACATTGCAGACACCCTAGACACGGGAAGGTGCCCCTCCTGGGCGTGTCCAGGAACGTCTGCCTCGGGACTCTTACACTAGAACCAAGGTCCGCCTTGACCACAGTGTCGCGTATATTGCGAGGTCTCTTGTAACATGGCATGAACCCATTCTGGAATTCTTCAACGTTGGGGTAGGAATTTTTCAATGTGCCCCAGTGTTTGCGGATAATCCGGTGAATTTTATAGTTGAAGGGGTGGTAAGTGTGGATGAACGGAATGCGTTTAGGTTTTGTCCTGGTGACCCCTTGTGTATTATCACATCCGGCGCTATCTACAATGACTTGTGGGTACCCTCGTGCGATGAACCTATTTTTCATTTCCTTGATCCTTATGGCTCTCACGTTGGGGTTATCCACTATGCGATTGACTCCTACCACTTCAGATTCTGATTCTACACGTTCTTTTTCGAGAGACCGTGGCCCGGTATCCTCCACCACCGCCAGGCGGGGCAATATGAGGCAACGCGGAACGAACCGTGAGAACAGGGGAAGAGCTGTGATGCCTACAAGATCCCAGGTAGGTCACGAATCGTTGGTTATCAATATTAGCTCTAAGACCCTTGAACCCTCACTCATCGATCTGCTGCAGAGAGGCTTGTCATTTTGCCCCTCATATAAGTTTAATTTGTTTCAAACCGACCTGGATTTACAAAGGTTCTTCAGATCGCTACGTCTGAAAGCCTTTTTTTCGACTCAACCTGTTAGTACCCGGGCCCCAGTGACGGAGAATCAGGGACTTATCTCCTCTAAGTCCCTAGGACTTAGGAATAGGAGCAGCTTCCAGCCCCCAAAGAATATTCCGGCCGTAGAAGCCACAATCAATTTAATTCAAAGGGACGTCCACTTGCTACGAAGGGAGGTGGAAGGTAAAAGACTTTCGTGCGTCTCGAATTTGTCACCCGAACAAAGAGAGACCCTGAGATCTGTCATGGAGGACAAATCGCTGGTTATCAAACCAGCGGATAAAGGGGGTGCAACTGTGATTATGGACAAAGCAGACTATGTCGAGGAAATCATGGGTCAATTGAACAACAGGGAGGTATATGAACCCCTAAGAATAGACCCATTGGGAAGTATTAGGGATAGAATTCAAGCAACATTACAATTACACAAACAATTAGGTACAATTGATGACGACACGGTACAATTCCTTACCAACACGACCCCCGTTACACCGGTATTTTACATCTTACCAAAAATCCACAAAAGGTTACAGAAACCTCCTGGTAGACCAATAGTAGCTTCCACAGACTCGGTCCTGTCACCTCTAGCAATCTTCCTAGAAAAATTACTGACTCCACTCACTAAGAACACAACCTCGTTTCTACTGGACACTTCTATGTTTCTCACATACATTCGCGCAAACAACCCGATCCCTGCTCACACGATTCTGGCATCCTTTGACGTGGTGAGCCTCTATACCTCTATCACGCATAGCAAAGGTATTCAGGCCACCAGGAAACTTCTGGCAGATTCCACACTACCCCCACAAGTAACATCATTAGCAATAGATCTACTTAGTATTGTTTTGGAGGAGAACTACTTTCTCTTCCAAGACAGCTTCTACAAACAGAGACAGGGCACCGCCATGGGGTCGAATGTGGCCCCACCTTACGCTAATGCTTACATGGCGGACTTTGAGGAAACATGGATATACCCACATCCACTGTTTACCAGTCATTGCACTCTATGGAAAAGATACATAGACGACATCTTTTGTCTATGGACAGGCAGCTTGGAGTCTCTGCTTCTCTTTAGGGACTACATTAATAGCATATGGCCAGAGCTTAAATTTACCCTAACCCATAGTCAAAGATCCATTAGTTTCCTGGACACAATGGTCAGTTTGGATGACCACGGTAACCTATCTACTGACCTATTTATAAAGGAAACAGACAGGAACAGCCTACTCCACTATTCGAGCTTTCACCCACTTGCAACAAAAAAATCATTACCAAAATCCCAACTCACCAGGGTCAATCGCATAGTGGATAACCCCAACGTGAGAGCCATAAGGATCAAGGAAATGAAAAATAGGTTCATCGCACGAGGGTACCCACAAGTCATTGTAGATAGCGCCGGATGTGATAATACACAAGGGGTCACCAGGACAAAACCTAAACGCATTCCGTTCATCCACACTTACCACCCCTTCAACTATAAAATTCACCGGATTATCCGCAAACACTGGGGCACATTGAAAAATTCCTACCCCAACGTTGAAGAATTCCAGAATGGGTTCATGCCATGTTACAAGAGACCTCGCAATATACGCGACACTGTGGTCAAGGCGGACCTTGGTTCTAGTGTAAGAGTCCCGAGGCAGACGTTCCTGGACATGCCCAGGAGGGGCACCTTCCCGTGTCTAGGGTGTCTGCAATGTTCTAACATTTTGAGGGGGGACAGAATTTACCACCCCCTCTCTGGACGCACTTTCCCCTCAAGGGGCTTTTTCACCTGTGAATCTACGTACGTAGTTTATTTGATTAAGTGCCCGTGCGGTCTCGCATACGTTGGGGAGACCACCCAGCGTGTGCGAGACCGCATACGCCAACACAAGTCCAATATCCGTTGCCGTTTAGTACATCTTCCAATTCCAGCCCACTTCATCAATCAGAATCACAATATTGCTCAGCTCAGATTTCAGGTGCTTGAACAGGTGGACCCCCCAAGAAGAGGTGGGGACAGGATCCGCCTCCTGAAACGCAGGGAAGCCTTCTGGATATATACTCTTCAAACTATGGAACCCTTAGGGTTAAATAGGGAATATGACATCGCTGCTTTCCTATGAATTGTGAATATTTATATTAACACTTTCTCCATCTTTTCCAGAATCGCCGCTAAGACACTTCGGTGACAGCATTTAAGAGGTATCCTTGGTCCTTCTTCTGTTACTCTATCTAGGTTTCATTATTCTACCTTGTCTTTTCTCCTCCAACTTTCTCTTCTGTTGGTTCTACATTACTGATTTTCCATTCTCCATATTACATCCTTGATGACCTGTACCGTTGTATCTTCGGTATCCTCTGTCACTACCTTATGTTTCACACTACTATACACACACACTAGCATTCACACTAACATTCTCCAATAGTACAGGTGCAGTACACTCCTGAGTTGCTGCCACATACGTAGCGTCCGCATTACACACTCTGGTAGCCATAACAACAAGTACCGCCCCTCTCCACACGCTAGCAGGGCCGCTCCGTCCCACCCCCATTGACTCACATGGGACGCGAGCGTGACCGTGCGTCACTACGCACGGCGCGCATGCGCCGTGGTGACTGGGCGGGCTGATTCAGCGTACGATAAAACGCTGACCGCCCGCATTACCTACCACGCCACCAATGAACCAGGACGCTTCACTCTCAGCTCCCTAAGGTAAATCTTTATATAGAGTCGCCGGGCTTGTTGTCTTATGACTTCTGCAGATCAGCAAATTGTATCTATTATACCCTAGGGTACACTGCACCACCAATGCGTTACTCCTTCAGGCATACCATAGGCGTCACCTTGCAGGTAATATCAGTTTATCTGCATTCTTACCGTTATCTATATGCTTGCTTTAGTCTACATATCCATCAACTTTTTGTTGCAGCCAACCCTGCATTACAAACAGCTGACCTGGCCATTTCACTGATCTATATCCAGACTAGGGTAAGCGAGTACCTTATTTTTTGTCATTAGTATTCCCTCGCCATGTGGTTCTGATGCTATGGTTCATTATTCCAGTAGGGTCATCACCCCTGTACCTAGTCTACTACAACACCGGCGTCCATCTCAGTGACACAGCTTTGAGGGTGAGCGCCTGCATGTTTGCATCATATCATACAGATTTAGTGCTTTAGTGGAATACTCCACATACTATTATCATTTATCATATCTCTTCCCACAGGCATATGCCTCCTCTGCTTGGGCTTTCCCTAATTTGTATACTCCTCTTCAACTAACCTAATACGGTATGTTCTACCATCATTCTTTATGAATAATACCTATCCCTATCTGATTAACACAGGGTATTATGGCACTCAAGGGACGATCTTAATCTGCTCACCAGGAACGGCTTATTCACCTTAAGCTTCTCTCTGACTCTATCTTTTTCCCTCCACGTGACCAAGGACCTCAATCATATTTGTGCATGAGACAACGTTTTGTATATAATACAGCTATCTTTGACTAAATGTATTCCAAGTCATTTGGGAGTTCTTCCTGGTATATCTACATGCTTCCGGGATCCTCGTGATATTTCATGTTGAGTGATGATTATGTATATATTGTACAGTATGTATAGCTTGTACAGTTGGTTATGGTCAAAAATTTTTGTATAGATTGTAAAATGAGAAATTTTGGTGAAATACTCACTAGTTGTTTTGTCTGGTACTCTTTTCACTTGTAGAGTCTGAAGAAGGCCATCTGGGCCGAAAACGTTTATGTATCGTTTTCACCAACTCTGTTCAAAAACTTCCGATATTAAAGCATTCACACTAAAGAAGTTACTTTTGGTGGGACTTTTTATTATAAGTTAAAAAATGGCCACATGGAGCTGAGACATAACTGAGAATCTTCTAAGTCATGTGACTATAACCCAAGCATTCTCTTTGTATTTTTTTGCGAATTCTCTACAGAAATACATAAAGACAAGGAAGACATCACAATCCTCTTGTGGTCACTTAGAAACAATTTGCTAGGTCACTTATGTCAATCTTACTAGTCCCTAGTGAAGACAGAGTGATATGGTAATACACTGGAAATACTTTGTTTCCCCTGCAGGGGGTGCTCATGGGATAGCCATATTGGTGCAGTAAATATCTAATAAGAAAATAGGAAAATACTTGCATTGAACCAGCTGCTAAATGTAAAGAATCATCCTGCCAATAACTAACAAGTCTGACGTCATAACCTATATAATAAATTATGGTGAAAAGGAAGTAATATATTACACTGCACCGAGTAGATATCAGATACATATATCACTTATGATTTTTATGACTCATTATGGATTTCCAATGTGTGTGACTTAGTCTTAGACACGCAATGACTATATATGCTGAAAGATTTATCTGCTGGCAAGTTAGGTTTTGTTCACATCTGCATTGGAGAAGTCTTTGTCACCGATTCCATCAAAAATACTATAGACAAAATAGCAGCCGGAATCTCTTAATTCTCACTTAAATTAGCTAGATAGAAGCAGTGGTGTGGGCCCAAACAGTCAAGACAGGGACACAAACTATACCTCAACGAAACCTTCATTTAATGAGCAAAACAAAATACAGCCTTAACTTCAGGCAAAAATAAAACAAATTCCTGCTCATCCGAGCAAGTAACTAAACAGAAGTAATAACCTAACTATAAGTGTGGCTTACAATCAGCCACATTGAAAAACACAAGCACCAATTGGTCTCACTGGACTCTGGATTATAGGACAGACCCAGGCGCCTCCTCACTTCCTGGATCCGCTCTGAAGTACAGCCTCTGCAACCTTTTATGGGCCAGTAATGAGCCTATGACCCACAGCAGGGGCTGAAACCTATTCCAGATCTGCCCTGGACCACACATAGGTCAGGAATCTGGGGCTGATCTAGCAGGACTTCAGCACTCTGCCTTTCACCTTATCACAATACCTAGTAGTATATGATTTCCGGCGATGGGATCAGTACCTGAAGCTCCATACAGTGTTGCGGTTGGGTTTGGAACTGGGGCCTCACTTCTCACTTAAACAGGAGCAGGGCAGTTTCTGGCTGTATGCTTAGAATGCGGCTTCCCGCAGCTGAGACATATTTGGAACAGGGTCCAGAAATCTGACCCCAAGCAATCTGATATTGATGACATATCAATTACCTATAGATCCTTGGACAATCACTTTAACTCTAGATTTTGACCTAGTGTAGCATTAACGTGGATGTTATATACAGTATTCACAGAAAATTAATCTGAAGAAAAATAAATGTAGAAAACATAACTTTTAATGAGAATAAAATAAAATTAACACAAGACTGCATGAACAACCTCGCCGCATCAGAATAATTGTATAGGCAGAAGGTAAAGTCACCAAAGCAGCAATTTGGAGCCTACCATCCCGTAATCGGACCTATAATATAAACACTATGTAGGTCCCTTCTCTACAATATACTCCCTATCCAAAAACAATTCAGATGCAGGGGCTGAGGAATATATTGTGTTCGACCAGGTAGCAACATTATCCTATGTAACCTGAGGCTACTGCCACACCAACAGGTTCAGGAGCTAATAAGACCAAGCACTTCAATAGTCTCTCCATACTGATTAGACTTCAATACAACAACTCCATGCGTTTCATTATATCAATTTCATCAGGGGTTAAAGATGAATACAGCAGTGAAAAATGCTGTTTAAAATATGTAGGAATTCTATAGCGTGACCGTGACCGCTCTTATGCCGGTGGGTATGTAACCCATAGCTGAAGGTTAGCAGACAGGGAGACAGTTGGCCAGCACATCATTTTCAACAACTTGAAGTGGTTTTCCCAGGAACGTAACATACACTGCTCAAAAAAATAAAGGGAACACTCAAATAACACATCCTAGATCTGAATGAATGAATGAATGAATGAATGAATGAATGAATGAATGAAACATTCTCATTGAATACTTTGTTCTGTACAAAGTTGAATGTGATGACAACAAAATCACACAAAAATCATCAATGGAAATCAAATTTATTAACCAATAGAGGCCTGGATTTGGAGTCCTCCCCAAAATTAAAGTGGAAAAACACGCTACAGGCTGATCCAACTTTGACGTAATTGTCATGACCTGGTTGTTTGTATTTGTTGGTGTGTGTGTGTGTCAGTTGGGGATTTGAACAGAACAGGGCCAGAACAACCGACCCCATAAAACAAAAACATACATAAAGGCACATACAATTGGAAATCAAAGCAAGACCATATGAATAGGATAACCAAAACAGCACACAAAAAAGGTAAGGGAATGGGGCTAAAGGGGAGAGAGAAAAAGAGCCAGAAAAGGAAAAGAAAGAGGAGAGAGAAGAAAAAAAACAAACAAAAAAAAATGGGGTTTGGGGAGGAGACCAACCGGCGCTCAGCCCACTGACTCATCACCAGCAAAGATACGAGCAAACTAGAGAAGTCTGACACTTTGCAAGTCCACGAAAGAAAGGTACAAGTCCGGTTCCCAACAGAGCAAGAGAGAGAAGCGGTGTTCCGAAGGGGGAAAACCAGAGAGCAGGCAGGTCAGTGAGAAATGACCCTCCATAAAATGGAGACCGTGGACAGCAAAGAAAGCAGAATGGAAGGAGACAGTGGTCGGGCTCCGAGGCCTGAAGAGGGGAAAGATAAAGTATTAAAAAAAAAAAAAAAAAAGAGGGGGGAAGGTAAAGAACAGATGGAGGGTGGGGAAAGGGAAAATCCAAGGACGCAACAAAGACAATGAAGCAAGGCCGCTCCAGGCAATCCGGAACGGACAACAAAAAACAGTGGGAAAATACCCACTAACGCGGGTTTTGCGGGGGGGGGGGGGGGGGCGAGGCAGGACAACAGAAGAGCCCGTCCCCCAGGCAGCAAAACTGAGGCACACAATAACAATATAGAAGGAGGTTAAAGATTCTGGGGCCTTTTTAAGGAAGAGGGCTGGCTCCACATGTTGCCGGTTTTCGTGGTTTACACCTTAGGATTCTTGGCTCTAGGAGGATTGTTTGGTGAAAGTTCCAGCAGATTAGGAAGTGGTGTGAGAGTTGCCTGTTGTGTGTATCTGATTTGTTCCCTCACACTTCATCTCCACCCTGTCCTTCTGCTCTGGTTGCCTGGCACTTTCTTGTGGTTTGAGAGGTTTTGGGTTCCAGTGTTTTCCCCAGTCCTGTGTTTACCCTTTCCTCACCTCTCCACTGTCCCTCTCCTCATTTTCTTGTTTTGTTTTGTGTTGTGCTGCATGTCCGTTGTCCAGCACCTCCCAGCCTGTTTGTCTGTCTGCAGCTGCACCTGGATTTCTGTAGGGGTCACCGCTTTAGAAACCCCAGTCCCTAGCTCTCCTATAGCTCTTGCCCTATCTGTCTGTTAGGTCTTTGTGCTAGAGAGCCAGGAGTTGTCGGGGCCAAGACTAGCTTGGGGACAGCTGACCACCACCCGTAGGCAGGGCCTAGCTAGCCACCGTAGTGCCAGGGATAGTCTCCCTCCCCTGTTTCCTTTTGTTTTAAATTCTCATTTTATTGAAATTTTTGAACAATTATAAACATCCATAATACAAAGGTGAGAAAGCAGTAGTTACAATCATATATCAAAAACAAGTGAAAATTGCAACAACTTGCACCAAAACTATTGAAGAATCCCACAGATGGTTATGGGGGCTTCTGGTCTCAACTAAGGCATCTGACCCTGTCAGAATTATACACTATGAATTTTGAACCCCTCCCATTGGAGCAACTTCAGGAAAGAATTCCCCTCTCCAACATAACCCCCCTCCATTACAATCACTTCCGCTGGTGCCTGAAATCGATCCCCATAAGAAGATCCCTCAGGAGACCATCCGCAACCTCATCAGGAGACTGCCCAGGTTTTGTAGGGAGGTCATACAGGCACGTGGAGGCCACACACACTACTCAGCCTCATTTTGACTTGTTTTAAGGACATTACTGTTACGTTCGTGTCTGAGTCCAGACCCAGATTCCGGATTGCAGGTTGCACCGCTAAGGAAACAGGGGAGGATCTGATCCCAATAATCTCTAATGATTGGACAACTCCACCAGATATGCAACATGGAGCCTTTCTCTGTTTTGCATCTCCAGCATAAATCAGTGTCAGAAAGCCCACGATCATGTAACCACACTGGGGTTCTATACCACCTAGAGATAACTTTGAAATGTAGTTCCTGAAGCTTAACACATTTGGAAAACCCATGGTAGTGTTTCAAAATATGAGACACCTCCTCTTCCGTGAATTGGGTCTCAAGATCTTTCTCCCAATCCCCAATAAACTTCGGCGTCTCTGCCTGTGTGACCTCAAGTAAGATTTGTTTGCACTGTGCGAGATTCCATCTTTTATTGGAGGGTAACGTAAGTATTTGTTCCAATTTGGTGAGAGGCCTTAAGAGGGATCTCCTACCAGACCTGGACTAAGGCATCTGCCAACTCCTGGACAGTCTGTGATGCAACATGATATGCTGGGGGCAATACCAGGAGAAAGGCCAGTACACCAGGAGATGTGGAGGGGGCCGTGGGAGGGCAACAACTCAGCAGCAGGACAGCTACCTCCGCGTTTGTCCTGCAAAATAACCCCCAGCAGGCCACAAATGTGCATGTGTCTGCACAAACAGAAACCGACTCCATGAAGATGGTATGAGGGCCCGACGTCCACAGATGGGGGGCAACTAGAGGGGAACATTAAACAGTGGAGTTAGCTGGTGGGGGACATTAAACTGGGGCAACTGGAGGAGGACCTTAAACCATGGGTGCAGCTGGAGGGGGACATTAACCCCTTAAGAACACAGCCCAAAAGTGCCTTAAGGACCAGGCTTCATTTTTCAAAACTGACCTGTGTCACTTTATATGGCAATAACTTTGAGACGCTTTAACTTACACAAGTGATTTTGAGATTGTTTTCTCGTGACACACTGTACTTCATGTTAGTGTTAAAATCGAATCAATGTTTGTGTATTTATTATTTAAAAAAATAGGAAATTTGATGGAAATTTGAGGAAAAAAAAAAAAAAATCAAAATGTGAACTGCTCTGCTTTTCAAACTGGAAGTTATATCACACAAATACATGAATAAATATTATCTCCCATATCTCTGCTTTATATCGGCATCATCTTTTGATTGTCTTTTAATTTATTTTGGACGTTAGAAGACTGCAGTGTAACAGCGATTTTCCAGATATATAAGAAAATTTCCCAAACTAATTTTTTAGGGACCACATCAGTTCTGAAGGGGATTATAAAGGCCTATATAATAGAAACACCCCCAAATCACCCCATTTTCAAAACTGCACCCTTCAAATAATTCAAAACACCATTTGGGAAGTTTGTTAACCCTTTAAGTATTTCATGGAAATTAAAACAATATAGAGTCGATATTTAGACATCTCATTTTTTTTTTCACATTTTTTTACATTCATATAGCCCTAAAATTAACACATTCCCAACGGGTTAAAGGAGAAAATGCATCTCTCATTTTGTTATGCAATTTCTCCCGTGCACAGAAATCCCCCACATGTGGGTGTAAACTGTATTTTGGGCACACGGCAGCGCATGGAAGGGAAGGAGCGACACTGGACGTTTGAAAAGCAGATTTTGTTGGAATAATTTTCAGGCACCATATCTTATTTGCAGAGCCCCTAGAGTAATAATACAAAGGAAACCCCCTCAAAAAGGACCCCATTTTGGAAACTAAACCCCTCACAGAATTCATCAAGGGGTATAGTGAGCATTTAGACCCCACAGCCTTTTCACAGATTTTATTAACATTGGGATGTGTAAATGAAAAATTACTAAAATGTCACTTTATCCCCAAAGTTTTCATTTTCACAAGGGGTTAAAGGGGTTGTCCCATCACAAGGATCCTATCTATACTGCTAGTTTATGTGGATTTAAGACTTTTCCTAAATGCATTGCTTTATCAAAACTTTTTTGTTTGGCCGCTATCTTAATTTATTCACTTCATTGTTTACACTCCGTTTCTATGGTGCTTGGGATTATCTGCTCAAATGTCAAGTGATGTAACTGCCTGTTCTCAGGGGGGGAGGGAGGGGCTGGGAGCAACTCTGAGCTGTAGCTCCGCTACTTAAATGACACAGATAGGGGAGGTGAGAGCTCCCGGATTTCTGAGCTCTTATCAGTCGGTTTAATTGAATTTGGCTGATAAGGGCTGAGATAGGGAGTCCGTTACCTCTGTATGTAATGCAAACTGACTGAAATCCAGCTCTGCTACATCAGTTTCACTGTGGTAGTTCATTTACAACCAATCCCGTGCAAGTGAAACCCCGCCCACCTATGTGCCGAGAGAAGCAGGAAGTGAAGAGAGCACAACAGGCTGCAGGTTAGTGAACAAGCGCCATGGGAATACCCCTTTAAAAGAGAAAAAGCCCCACAGATTGTTACACAATTTCTTCTGAACACGGCAGTACCCCATATGTGGTCGGAATCTGCTGTATGGGAATATGGCGGGGCTTGGAATGGAAAGAGCACTATTTGGTTTTTGGAGAGCCAGGTTTACAGGTGCCATGTCACATTTGCATGGCCCCTAGCGTACCAAAACACTGTAAATGCCCATTTTGTAAACTGCACCCCTCAAAAATTTTATCAGGGGTCTAATGAGCATTAGTATCCCAGACATGACTGCACAGCGGATGGTGGAACGTGAATATATAAGCTGTGCAGAGTGCATTGGGAACACCAAATTCCTCACTATATCCTCAGTAGCTCCTAAGATTGGGGGGTCACTTTGGGGGTCAGTTCTGGTATATTTTCCATTGTAAGCTCTAAATCTGGGGTGTCTGCTGATATACGCTTATACATTGCTTATATATTCCCTTCATGCCGCAGCCAGTTGTGTTCTAATGATTTGGTGATTTTTTTTGGATATTTGTCTTCACATTGTACAAGCTATATTTTCTTTATTTTTCTGGTGATGTGGCCATATAAGGGCTTGTTTTTTTGCGGGATGAAATGTATTTTGTAATGACAACATTTATGGGTGCCTATAAACTATAGAATACATTTTATTATTCTTGGTGGATTAAAAAACCTCCCCAGCAATTCTGGTATTGCTTTTTAACTTTTAATTTTTTTTCCACCCAGCGTAGCGTATAAGTAACATGTGACTTTTATTCTGCGGGTCAATATGATTACGGCGATACCTCATTTACATTGTTTGTTTATGATTTACTAGTTTTGCAGAACAAAAAACAATTTGGGTAAAGAACTCAATGATTTTTGCATCTTCTGAGATGTGTAGCATTTTTTTTTTTTTTCGGTTGACAGAGTTGGTTGAGGGGTTATTTTTTGCAGGACGATCTGTGCTTTTTATTGGTACTGTTTTGGGGCAGGTGTGACTTTTTGATAAGCTTTTTTTGATAAGCATTTTATTAAGGCGAGATGGCACAAAAATCATTGTTTCTTTGCTTGATTAATTATTTATTTATTTTTCATAGACTTAAATTCTTTTTTTTTTTTTTTTTTTTTTTTAATTGATGTCCCACTAGGGAACCTGAACCAGTGATCCACTGGATTGCTGATTCAGCATTATAGACGAGTAATACATTTGTATTGCAGTCTATAGAGGAAGTTACTCTATGCAGACACATAGAGTAACTGCCTCCAACACAAGGCAGGAGCAGCCAGGTATGTGGGAGCTGCAGGCAGCCTGGGTCACTGTCCAGACCCCAGGCTGCAGATACTTCATATGGGCACCCCCCAATCTCACTGAGGGGGTGCCCAGGGGCCTCTTAACCCGGCAGAGCCCATTGAATAAGGCGGACATGTTTGTTTGCCGTATTCAAAGGGTTAAAACCCCCAATTGAAGCGCAGCTTCGATCGGGGGTTAAGGAGCAGGATGTTAGCTGTGTGTTACAGCTAACTCCGGCTCCCGATGCCGCCGGCATTTTTAATTTCAGTTTGAAACACTTAAGATGGGGTGGTCACTATTGAGGATCTGCCTCCAGTTGTCCCCAGTTTAAGGACCCCTGACCTCCTTCAGATGCCAGCAACACCCCAAAGACCCCTACCCTCCATCAGATGCCAGCAGAATCCAAAAGATCCTGTCTTCCTTAATGCCAACGGTACCCCAGGGACTCCTATCCCACCCTAAATATGAATCCAATCCCACAGACCCTCCAGGATACAGTCCCATGTAAATACATCACTCCCTCACCTCAGCCTCCTCCAACATGCAGTTCCATGCTATACAATCTAACACTCCCCTTCCACCATGAAGTCCTTACTGCTTTCTGTTCCTCCTCTATAGAATATAAACAGCAAAAACTACAGATGACAAGGAAATTCAATATCCACAGTAGCAAATCCACAATTGTATAAGGCTTGTATCCATTATCATATGGTCAGTAGACAACTATAATTTAACACATCTTAGTGTTTTGAACTTGCTACATTTTTCCTGAGTTCATAAATGATTTCCTTCGGTGTTTGCATGTGATACGTAACCAAATAGCTGTCCATGCGGTAGATAGTACCATATACATACATGTGTTATTATTAATTATTTTGTTTGCATGGTTTTATTTTTAGTAGTAGAATTAAAAGTTAAGTTGTGAGGTCTTCCTCTATAGAGCACAGAGCTGTGATGGAAGAGATCCCACCCTCCTTGGAGTGGCCCCTCCCCATCCTGTGACACGCAGCACACCGTGGTGAGGCGGGGACTGTCCGCTACTGCTTCACCATTGTATTCAACTCATTTGTGCCCTCTCCAGATGCAGATGAGTTGAATACAGGACATACATCCCGCCAACCGGGACCGCGGGACACAACCCCAAATCAGAGACTGTCCTGGGACCATTGGGAGGTATGCATTATAGTCTATGAGATCTGGGGTTTTCCGAGGGTAACCACTTTTTTAAAGAGGACCTTTCACCACTTTTGGGCACATGCAGTGTTATATACTGCTGGAAAGCTGACAGTGCGCTGAGTTCAGCGCACTGTCGGCTTTCCCGATCTGTGCCCGGTGTAAAGAGCTTACGGTGCCGGTACCGTAGTGCTCTATGGTCAGAAGGGCGTTTCTGACCATTAGCCAGAGACGTCCTTCTGCCTCGCGGCGCCTATCGCGCTGTACTGTGGAGCGGGGAGGAACGCCCCCTCCCTCTGCTCACAGCGCTCGTCCATAGACGAGTATTATCAGGAGCGGGAGGGGGGAGTTCCTCCCCGCTGCACAGCACAGCGTGATAGGCGCAGCGAGGCAGAAGGACGTTCCTGGCTAATGGTCAGAAACGCCCTTCTGACCATAGAGCACTACGGTATCGGCACCGTAAGCTCTTTACACCGGGCACAGATCGGGAAAGCCGACAGTGCGCTGAACTCAGCGCACTGTCAGCTTTCCAGCAGTATATAACACTGCATGTGCCCAAAAGTGGTGAAAGGTCCTCTTTAAGCGCATTAGATTTCCAACTGGGGGTCCCCAAGCGGATCCCTGAACAGAAACCCGAACACAGGTGTGAACCTAGCGTTCATTTAAGTCCACTGGTGTCTGGTATTGCAACTCCTTTCAAGTGTATAAGTCATTAATATAAAATCCCTTAAACTCTGACACCCACCTTGTAATATATCTGCATTGAGTGCTCTTGGTGTACTTTGCAGAGGTTAGCGTGCAGGTATTGTAGGTATTTCCAGCAAACTGATTTTCTACCTTATATAAGGAAGGAAAAATAAAACCCAACACAGAAAATATTCTCCACAACCTCGGGAATTTCCAGCCTTATCCTTGTACAAACATTCATTTGTACTATCCAATCAGTATTTGAAAAGTATTATACTTGTACAATAAGCTTAAATAACACAACATTGTTTTACTTTTAATATGTGTAATTCATTTATACACCGTGATAACTAATAGTAGCTTCTACATAGCACACTGCGGCAAGTTTAGCCCCATCCCACTTCTAAATTGACTCCACCTATTTTTATCCATTTCTCTTTGTGCTCCCCACACAATAACCCTAATACAAACCTCCCAACTTTTGAAGAACTGAAAGAGGGACAAAATGTGCGGCGCGCTACGCGGCGAATTTAGCCCCACCCACTTTTGTGTTGACTCCACCCACTCATTAATTTTTCATGTGCCCACACACAGTATAATTCTCCTACAGTCACCCGTAAATTATATGTCCCCCCTCTATCTCTCCCCCAGTTTCATATACACCCTTCATCTGCCCCCAGTTTCATGTCCCCCTTCCATCTCTGCCCCCAGATTCATGTCCCCACATCTCTGCCCCCAGTTTCATGTCCCCTCCATCTCTGCCCCCAGATTCATGTCCCTCCATCTCTGCCCCCAGATTCATGTCCCCCCAGATTCATGTCCCCCCTCCATCTCTGCCCCCAGATTCATGTCCTCTCCATCTCTGCCCCCAGATTCATGTCCCCACATCTCTGCTCCCAGTGTCATGCCGTCCTCTCCATCTCTGCCCCCAGTGTCATGCCGTCCTCTCCATCTCTGCCCCCAGTGTCATGCTGTCCTCTCCATCTCTGCCGCCAGTGTCATGCCGTCCTCTCCATCTCTGCCCCCAGTGCCATGCCGTCCTCTCCTTCATCTGCCCCCAGATTCACGTTCCACCTCCACATTAAACTTACCTTCTCCTCCGCTCCCTCGCCGCTCTCTGCGCGCCTCTCTCGCTGACATATATGCGGCTGAAGCAAGGAGCTGACACAAGTCAGCTCCTCGCTTCACCGCTGCGTGCCTCTCTCGCTGACACATGCGGCTGAAGGAAGGAGCTGACACAGCCGCATGTGTCAGCGAGAGAGGCGCGCAGCGGCAAAGTGAGGAGCTGACCTGTGCCAGCTCCTTGCTTCAGCCGCATATGTGTTCAACTCAGATCTGCGTCCTCTGGACGCAGATCTGAGTTGAAATCGGGACATACCTCCCTCCAACCGGGACCGCGGGACATGTCACCCAAATCGTGAATGTCCCGCGGAAATTCGGGACGGTTGGGAGGTATGCTAATATTATATGGCCCCATATTATAATGTTCTCCTCAAATCGACCCCACTGTATAAGGTCTCTCTCCTGGTGCACCCACAGTTTAATGTCACCCTCCAGCTGCTCCATACTTTAATGTCCCCCTCCAGCTACCTTAGTTTTAAGTAGGGGCAAGTAAAGGGGGACATTAAACTGGGGCAGTTGGAGAGGGACTTTAAACTGTGGAATTAGCTGGTGGGGGACATTAAAGTGGGGCAACTGGAGGGGGACATTATATCATGGGGGCAACTGGAGGGGGACATTAATACATAGGGGCAGCTGGAGGGGGACATTAAACTGTGGGATTAGCTGGTGGGGGACAATAAACTGAGGCAATGCCCCTCCATCTGCCCCCAGTTTAATGTCCTTTTTCAACTGTCCCCAAAGTTTAATGTCTTCCTATATCTGCCCCCAAAGTTTAATGTTCCCCTCATATGCCCCCCCAATTTAATGTCCCTCTTCATATGCCTCCACAGTTTATTGTTCCCCTCCATCTAGACCCACAGTTTAATGCCTCCTTTATCTGTCTCTTCCTCTATCTGCCCCCAAAGTTTAATGTCCCCCTCATATGCCTCCCCAGTATATTTTCCCCCTCCATCTGCAACCACAGTTTAATGTCCCTCTTCATCTGCCAACGTTTAACATAAAAAAACTCTGGTATTCTCTCCTCTCTGCCCTGCTGCTCTGTCTCAGTGCTCTTGTTCCACAGTGTTGAGGGAGCTACAGGCGCGATGTGAGTGACATTATCACATCGCGATTACAGCTCCTGAAGCTGGATCTTGCGGGAGAATAATGGTGAAACAGGAGCTGTCTGCTCCAGCTTCACTACTGTATTCAACTCATCTGCGTCCTCTATGGGTTCCAAAAAACAATCTGCAAGCCCTCATCACTGAGGCATATCTTAGGGGTCAGATTGGGTATATTTGGTCTTATAAATGGTATATCTATGGTTCCACTCAAGGATGTCACAAACTCCCAGGTGAATTGAACTTGAACAATGCTTTACTCACAAACACACACCTGAAGAAGGTGTCCTAATAATTAAAGAGGCTAATGATGCAATTGGCTTAGTGGTTACGTTACAGTCTTTCAATGGGGACACAGGTTGCAGAGCAAAGCGCAGTCACAAAACACATTCCCTTCTCCATTACTCACAGCAAAGGAGTTTAGCTTGTATACACTCTCACTCAGTTGCCCCCCCATCCCACTCCCACCCTCGTGGTGTCCTTTGGCTACAGGCTGGCTGGTCTCTGTATACTCTTTCATCGATCCTCTCAGCATTCCTCTTAACACTGGGGCAGCAGTGGTTGATCATTCACAATCTTTGTGGTCAGGTCAATAGTCACTTGTAGTTGGAGTAAAGGAAGAGAGACCCATCTGCAGACAGCTCTTTCATTGATATTGCCCCTCATCAGTAACAAGCAGGGTACCGGTTGGCTGGGTGGGAGATCATAGACGTGGGTCAGAAGGGGTACTGTGTCTTAAGTATAAAGGCCACCTTACGGTGTGCAGCGTCTTACAGACCATACATGTTCTGCAAATAATTCTGGGAAGAAATATGCAAATAATTTTCACCTTGGTGGAAAAAGCAAAACTTGATCTAATGCTCCCTTTTGGAAGGTAGCTCCCTATAGAGCAACAACTGGTTTTCTAAAAACCTAATGACATGGCCTGGAATTAAAACCAAGATAGGACATTCCACCATGTTACATAGCGCAGTGATAAACAACATACCTTTGTTATGTGTATTTTTGTAGATTTTGAGAATGAGAATGAAGAACTTTGAATTGCTATGTAAATGAGGCAATTGGTGCCATGGGGGTGGGCCTTAAGCTCCCTGGAGCACTGCTCTTGCAACTCAGACCTCTGCCATGTCCTGCCTGCCCCACTTTGTGCAGTGGGATCTGATATTACCCAGGCTACTTAAGCGGCAAGAGCAGTACCCCAAGGTTGAAGATCAGTCTCAAGTGCACCAACTGCCTCATTTGCATAAGATTTAAAAGTTGTTTTAGTCCAAATCTAGAAAACTGACATACAAAACAGCGGTATGTTCACTGTAATGTGCTCTGTAACATGGTGGTGACACTTGAATATGCTTGAGGAAGGTAGTAGACTCCCTTTAATACTAAAGAACCAAGTTCCAAATAACAACCCCCAAAGTAGTGATCAGTTATAAATATGTGATTTGATAATAAGAATAGTACAGCATGAAACACTATTCTTCCCCTCAAAGTGACGGACATCAAGATCTACCCCTGCAGATTGCATTATAAGGTAATGGTGAGAAAGGTTATGTTGGGAGGCATGAGACATGATTCACTTCATTGTGAAGGGCAGAGTAGAAATTTTAGAGGTCACCATGGCCCTTTTTGAAAAAGCCAACCCCCTTCTTGCACATGTCATGTATCTTTTTGTGATACAGCCATGCAATGCACTGGTTATGGGTTATGTCCTTTTTTGTGATGCGACTAGCACATAATGTACCCAAGTTACATAAAAAATGACTAAGAGCCCAGTGAATGCAGGAGCCCTTGAAAGTTCTGGGAGAGTGGGAACTATGAATAATGCCTCCTTGGAGACCCCACACACTATAATGCCCTTTAAGTGCTTATCCTATGGAATAAAGACCCCATAGTAACATATAGTATACTTCCTCAGTGCCCCCACTCACAGTTTAATAGCTCCTTCAGTGCCCCCAGACACAGTATCATGCCCCTCAGTGCCTCCAGACACAGCATAGTGTACCCTCAGTGCCACCACACACAGCATAGTGCACCCTCAGTGCCACCACACACAGCATAGTGCACCCTCAGTGCCAACATGCACTGTCTAATGTCTCCTCAGGTAGAGAAGTACCACAGCACTATAGTCGTAGGAGATGTTTTTTAAAGGGAGTCTATCATTAGATATATGTATGTTTAACTAAGCACATGTTGCAATAGCCTATAGAAAGGCTATTCCAGTCCTATCTTTCCTCTTCTGTTTCTGACAGCCGTTTTTTTTTTATTAAATCCTTTTTTTTCTGGTATGCTAATTAAGCTCAGGGAGCACAGGGAATGTTATAACCTGTGCTCCGGATGTCACCACCTTGCCGTTCAGGGACGCCCCCTTTTTGCAAATGAATGCTCCTCCTCTTTGCATGCACTGTATGCTCTGCCGACCTTCTTTATTTCCTTCCAAAGCATACTGCGCAGGTGTGGGATTTGGATCTTACTGAAGATACTTGCAGCTGGCGATGCCGTGAAGAGGAGGACCATTCATTTTAAATGCAACTTTTTAAAAAATGCAAATATTGCTGCAGTATGACCAGTGATTCCTTTGTAGTAAAAGGTGAAAGCTGTCATTCTCTAAAAATCAGACAACTTTATTACAAAATTGCATAGTTTAAACTTAAAGGTAGCCTTTCACCATTATCTCTTTGCATACTTCAATAGGCACGGCTCCACTGTCCAGCACAGTTGTACCATTCTCTCTGTTCCCCACCATTCCTAAGCAATTATTTCTATTAGTATCAATACCCAATACCCAGTATGCTAACTAGGATCTCTATTGTCAGATGGTTAGTCCTGCTGTTAGTTTCAGCACAATATTCACATACGATTTAGGAATGTCGTTGATATCTGTCCATATATATTCTATAGAACCCACAAGGTTTATCAGTAGATCAAGTTTACTACGATAAGATGGACTGGCTTGGTGGTTCCTTGCTGTTAGAAATACATTAAACAGTAAAAGGAGCTATCAGAAAGATTATATACACAAGAGGGGGTGAAGGGAAAAAATAATTATGAAAAAAAGGAAGAGAGGACCATAGAGGGGAAGGGGATGCAACAGTCCTAGGGGAGCCAGAAGGGTGTCCAAAGGTGCAGTGGAAGAAATGCCCTTCAAAATCCTCTTATCAATATATTTGCATAGCTGCGGACTGTATAATGATAGTGGATAAGTATTTGTACTTGTGAACCTATGACACTTGGCCAACTATGGTGGCTGAAACTCAGTTCTCTTGGTGAGGGGGCTGTGCTTAGAATTTGTCACTACTGCCAGTGAGCCTCAACACAGGAAGTATTGGAGGAGTGAAAATCAGGAAGTATAGTAGTATGCAGTGTGTTACAGTAACTATCTGCTCACACTCAGCGGCAGGTGCCTGCACTTGTTCCTTCATTGCTAGATTCCCCTGACTCGACTACTGCAAGGATCTTGGCTCTGCACACTTATACGCTTTGTATTGGACTGCGATCATACATGGAGGCAAACAGAAGAATTTCATGGGCTTCTGAGAAGACACACAATGACACTGCTTAGACATGGGGTTATGATAAGGATAATTATTATGTTGCCTTAAAGACTATTGAAGCTGAAACATCATTGTTTTTTCAATATCCAAAATGGCATCCAGAGGTATGTACTGTTTTTCATTTACCGTAAATCGTTCTCTAAAAAAAACATATATTTCCTCCTTTGAAAGTTCCTCTTTTTCATTCAGCTCAGTACGGAGTGCATTAAAATGTGTGCTTGTTGCTGAAAGTCTGAACTTAGAATATAGAAAATAATTTGTTACATTAGTTAAATGTGTTCATTAAAAAAGTTACAAATTGTATAAGAATTGCAATCGATTTAACCACTAATAGAGTATAAAAGGGTTTCAATGTAAATCGACGAGGGTTCAACTGACCCTGACACAGCAGCCCAGACCAATTCATGCTGAAGGAACTAAGCTATGGTACCAGCCACAGAAACCCCTTCATTATACTGTCAGGAGTCAGATCTCCACAAACCAATAATAGGTGGGCTATCCTCATTTCGTCATCTACATGTCCGATCTGGAGAACCCCTTTAAGCAACCAATCATATTGAAATTCCCTAATACTTTAAGCAAAATACTTCCAAGTCAAAGACAAGGCACGGTTATACCATATACCATGTTGTTTGTATATATACTCAGGGCTGATTCACATATTCTTCATTTAACATATGCTACATATATTTTATGCTATATATTGTAGCTACAAATATGCTACATATTTTAATTAGTAATTATTCATTCCAGAAGCAATTTGAACTTCTCAATAAATCACTTTCTCCCAGTTCTGTTTGTCAAGCAGCGGGCAGAATATGCTAATCACAGATGTTAGAGAGGTTGTCACTTTTATAACCACGCTCCTGTGGACCTAGTTGTGCCATTTATACGATTAGTGCATGGATACATACCACCAGGAATTCCCGACACCAGCGGTCAAGTGAAGAAGATGGCCACTGAACCCGAACGCTAGACTATGCCGTGTGGCTGATACATTTTATCTACACCAATAAATATTAGTAGTCTTTCTGGACAATTGCTGATCTATTTAGCACATAGTCTGCACACGATACAACAGTATTAACTTATTGATAAACAGGAGAAGAGGTATTTGTCTTCAGACTTTGTAAATAACACAAAATCGTTTTACCGAAACATTGAACAACTTTTCATTATCTAACAATGCAGGTAGCTTTATTTGCATAAAATCATAATCCCTTGAAACTTCTGGTGGAAAAAGGTCAGTCTTGAGAACTTGAAATACCAGTAACAACTCAGTTCAAGGCAGTCTGTAGTGAAAAGTATATCTTGGCTAAATACTATTAGCAGTCTGCCAAATTAAATATGAAGAATACAATAAACCCTATAAAAACAAAGGTACAGAATAAGTCTAGAAGACAATATAGCCATGTGCCTCAAGGCGTTTGACGTAACTTGGTAAAATACATGTTTAATATTAGAAATGACACATTATTTATCCATTATGGTGAATATTGTAAAAAAGTATGCCAGAAATAAGGTTCTTTTATCATCTTGAAACAAAAAATTGAATATAAAGTTCTTAAAAGTTTTATGTATTGAAGAATGGTATCAATAAAAGTGGAGCTTGTCTCACAAAAAACAAGCCCTCGACCAGCAACATTGATGGGAAAATAATAAAATTATGGCTCTCTTTTTTTATTATTATTATCATTTATTTATATATTTATTTTACGAAAGTGTTTATATTATTCAAAATTAGTAAACCGCAAAAAAATGATATAAGTTTGGTAGTACCGTGATTGTACTGGCCCATAGAATAAGAATAATATGTTAGTTATGCTCTATAAGGAATGGTGTAAAATGTATAATGCAGTTTGAAACTTGGTGTGTTTTCCATCTCAGATAGGGAAAATATAATTTTTAGTCAAGTATCCCAAAAAGTTGCCATTGAAAAGTAAAACATATCCCACAAAATACAAGCCCTCAAACAAACTTTATTGGCATAAAAATAAAAAAAAGTTATGACTTATGGAATTTTGCCAAAATAAAAAAGTAAAAACATTTTTTTTTTTATATAGGTCAGGGGAAGAAAAATATGTAAAAAAAAAATCATACCTGTCCATGGTGCTCCAGTGTCCTCCCAGCGTAGTCTGGTCTTCTGCTTTGGCGTCTTCTCAGAGTGAAACTGCTCAATCAGCGGCCTTAGCAGGGCTCAGGAAGAGACCCGTGATGTAATTGCCTGCCCTTCCATGAGGCCGCTGATTATGGGACTTCTGCCACACGTCAACACTGGACCAAGAAGACCAGACAGCGCTGGGAGGCACCAAAGCACCGTGGAAAGTTTTTTTTTTTTTTTTCTTCACTACCCCAGTCTTATTTATAAATTAAATGGGTAGTCCATTTTTGCCTGGACAACCCGTTTAAATAGGTTGCCTCATTACAGAGACTTGTTCTCCATTCACATGACAGGAGATAAGAGTCACAGGGGTCTGGCCTCTGGATCCCCCTGTTATCAGGAGAACAGGGACTGCTAGTTTCCCTACAGGTGCGCCATTCATTGCTATGGGGATGCAGTACACTGCAATCTCTGGTAGCCGCATAGACACTTCATTCACAGGGAGGATTTGCCATGATGTCTGACATAAGAAAGTAGAGAAGAACTGACTCTGACATTATAGAAATGTACTGACCTGTATTTATGTGACTAAAGCACTTGGGGCTAGAATTTGTATTTTTTTTTTTTTTTATTTACCTCATGAGTTTCTGTCTCTACTTATATCTCTCCTATCTCACGCTGCTCTTCCTTCTCCCTCCAGCCCTCTCTATAGACTTCTATTGTGAGCTATAATTTGACACTTCAGTGAGTTTCAGTCAGTTTATTGGGAATGGAGTTTAGAGGAAACAAGCCTGATAAGTGGAAAAAGAAGCATTATTATCTTAAAAGATGTATTGCAAATTCTCTTATATCTACTTGTACAATTTATACAAAGTTTTGAAAATAGTGACCATTTAAAGAGTTTTATAAAATAATATCACAACAAATAGCCTGTAATAACAAGTTTACCTTTCTTAAACCATGCCATCCTCTAATATATCAATAGACTAGTATTTTGTTAGTATGGTGAAATTGAAGAAGTAGGCCTTGTATTACAGAACACACTGTAGACGGTTCAGGTGACAACACACGAGGTTGGCTGCTGTCTATCTTGGAGCTATCCTCCATTGACAGATTGTCGGAGAATAGACACTAATGTTTGCTCTTTCTATAGCAGATGCTACAGATATAGTCTTCTTACAGTCAAGCGGGAAATACAGGTCTGGTTAAACCAGTGGGGTCACCCATGAATAGAGGGTGAAGGTAAAGGCTCTATGAGAAAGAGGAACTATCAATGTATGTATGAAATGTATTCAGTACAGATAACGAAAAAAACTATAAAAGGGATTCTACAATTCTTCATTTCACTTGCCACATTGTGCGAATGTGAACGGAGAGAGGTGGCAATCGGGGAGTTCTGGGATGTAGACATCCTAAGCTCATCAGATTCATGGAAATCTACACCAATTCCTGATTGGTGTTGATTTCTATTCCAACTGATAAGAGGCTGCAGTTTCATAAATCTCTCAGTCCCTGCACCAGTCGGGCCGTTTATTAAGACTGGAGCACGATACACCAGGCTTTATAAATCTGCCTAGTATGCAATGTATATATTCACTTTCCATCTTATTGAAGATCTCTTTTGACAAAGGGTCAAAAAATAAGAGATCCTACTTTTGTCAATTTTTGTAGATCCCACAGTAGACTAAAGTCTATTCGGGATCCATGAAAACAGATTTCCCATGGATAGAAAACATCATCATAGCAGGGAGGAGACTCTTTGGTGTGATTCCCTCACTGCACCAAACAATAGCGTATGAGGACAAAAGCTAATATCTCAGCAATGGAGAAACTGATTGGGAAACAGAAAAAAAGTATTTGAAGTATATTGCTTATAGTCCAATATGGATTGTTCTACTGACAATCTGTTAAAATTGAGAATTTAGTCCCAGTGACTTCAAAATTATTTGTAACCCTAGACTCAAACACACCATAATGAATTTGGGTTTTAGACTCAGATGATCCTGAAATTAATTCGGAACCAAGAGAGACAGACTTCTTGGGATAGGTTATCAATTTTAGGATATATCAATTTTAGATGGGTGGGGAAGGACACCCATCATCACCACAATGAGCTGTTGAAGAAGTCCCTCAAATAAGTGCTGCACCCTCTTAACCCCCTACTATGCACAGTCATTGCCATACATAACGGCTGTAATTGGTATTGGAATTCAGCCCCATTCACTTGAATGGAATTGAGCGGCCAACAGACCATGTGACCAATGAACCTGATATCACTGGTCTGTGAAGCACTTCAAACAACTGACCTGTTCAGGGTGCGGATGTTAGATCCTCACCAGACCTGTTCCAGACAACTATCCTAAAGACAAGTCACCAATTTAGATTCATGGGAAACCTATTGAATTTTCATAGTAATAATGGAAACCTCAGTGTTTGTCCATAACCACTTATTTGATACATCAACAAACAATAAAAATTTGCTAGCTTACCATATCCTAAGGAAAGGTCACCTATATCAGATTGGTGGGGTACAACTCTCTTTGTAAAGGGAGCGCCCTCTATAGGTTGTGCTTGACTGAGACTCCTAATTACATCATGGAAGACAGACTAGCACATTCTCAGTCAGCGCCCTCTATTGGTGTGCATACTTGAGGCACTGGCATCCTAATTACATCATGGAAGTCAGATTTGCCTATTCTTCCCATGTAATGGCCAAACCAAGTTATCTGCAGCTCGGCCCTCATTCAAGTGAATGGAAAGTAAGCTGCAGAAACCTGGTTTGGCAACTTCACGAAGATGACTACTTTCTGCTCCATAAACTGGCAACAGGAAATATTTACAAGATATTTACATAAGGTTTTATAGGGTGAGCTGAGAACATATTTCCTTGGCATCTCACTAAGAATGCTGTTGTGATATACCTACCATGGTTACATTTGCTATTGTTTTGCCACTTTGTGTAATTCCCCTTCTAATTAAAGTAATAGGACTCACAGGTAAATATCAGGAAACAATGGTTCTTTCAAGATGTGAAGTAATAGAATAGACTTTAGACAATGACCTCTTCTCATTAATCCCTGAGATAGGGGTAGTCATAGTTATTTGTGAAAATATTGAGGAAGCAGAAAATAATTCCCTACGATAAGACCAGGGCAGACTAACCTTAGTCAATGCTGGCTTTCGTCCCTGCAGGTCACATTCACGTACATACCTAAGTGAAAGTGGAATGATAATAGTTACCACACGGTAATTGGTTAATACGCAATAACGCCATATAAACTAAAGACAGATTCACCTACACCGCATGTTTCTGGATACTTAGTATAGTTTGTATATAATGCAAATAAAATCCCTCCAGAAGAATTTGTGGATTTACTAAAGCAAATCATATGCAAATCACACATGGCAGGGATATTTTCCTGAGCTGTGCTATCTAAACACTGCAGATAAACCAATAATGACTTTATAATTTTAGCATCAAGAAGACAGGAAATTATTTGATTTATTTTATCATGTTATATTATACCTATTCATTTACATTGATATATCTGGAAACATATAGTGGAGAAAAATAATCCATGTTTATCAGCTGCCCAGCGCTTACACAACGGACCAGATTTACTAATAATTAGACAGTGTAAACTTAGAGAGTCGGTCTGAAAATAAGTCAGATTTATCACAGTGGCTGATACTGGATGATAAATCTGGCGTACCTTTAGACTGTCTATATCACATTTTAGTTGGCTTACTTTGAGTCATTTAAGCCATGCCCATTTTTCTGAGACTCCCCACACATGTGTCTAACATGTTGAAGAATTTTAGCCTAAACTAGATACACCAAGGTGTATCACATTGCACCAGAGATGTACCAAAAATGCACCATGTTTATGCCAGTGTCTAGTCCTGACCACAATAGTCATGAGCCACTGTATCCATAGGCAGCGAGTGTAAAACATGAGGGTTTTAGAGTTTTCTATGCCAGGACAATCTGGAGAACTCAACCCCTTTCCCCTCGAGAGAGCAGTGAGTCATGTCACCCATCCTGCAACCAAGGAAACACTATGGGGTGGAATAATCTCATATAGCTGTGATACAAAGCAGCATTCCAAATCAACGTATTTAGGAAAACCCTTGAATTTACATAAGCTGGCAATTTAGATAAGATCCTTGAGATGGGAATACCCCTTTAATCACAGCACGTATGATCGCAGCCACAAAGAACCTGCTAAGGTATTGTTGTCACATAGGGAGCATGTTTATTTAGGGCAATGATTGGGGAATAAGTCCTGTTATTAATAGAGATGAGCGAACACTGTTCGGATCAGCCGTTCCGAACAACACGCTCCCATAGAAATGAATGGAAGCACCTGGCACGTACACTTTGCCGGCAGCCGGTCGCCGTGCCAGGTGCTTCCATTCATTTCTATGGGAGCGTGCTGTTCGGAACAGCTGATCTCTAGTTATTAACCTTTGTTCCTGATCAGCTCTCCGTACAAAAGGCCCGTAAGTGGAATTTGTTGTCAATTTCTAATATGAAAAAAGATGAAATATAATCCACTCACTAATCTGTTTTTATTGTAGATTTTTTAAAATCTATTTTCTGTACATAATTATGGGGTTGCCATCTTGCTTGAGCTTCTCCTATGCTGTATTAATAGCAATTACTGATATGCTTATAAGCAGGCTCAAGTCCATAGACAGAAATAGACATGTGCTGATTCACTGAGGTGTATTGGAGAGGTTTTTTTTTCTAGATATTCTCTGTTTAGGGCTCGTTCACATTTGCGCCCGGGACTCCGTTCTGCAGGTTTCCATTTCCTGCACAAAACAGGGGCAGGAGACGGAAACCTGTCGGCATCTTTCAAACTCATTCATTTGAATGGGTTTGAAAAGTCTCCGGCCGTGAGCACCGGTGAGCGTTTTATGCGCTCCGCGGCGAAACCAGTTTTTTTTAAACTGGACACAGAGTCGGATATGCAGTACCCTGTGTCCGGTTTTAAAAAAAATGGTTTAGCTGCAGAGCGCATAAAACGCTCACTGGCGCTCACAGCCGGACTCGGCATGACAGGTTTCCGTCTTCTGCATGAAACCTGAAAACGGAGTTCAGGCGCTGGTGTGAACCCAGCGTTAGAGCAGATAAACTGTAACATCATCTATTGTCTGTAGTGGATGCAAAGATAGTCCAATGGTGTTATATGGAGAGGTGTGATCTTCTACGGTATTGCAATCACTGTCTGTGATGTGAATAAAGCGACTGCTGTGAAGAAAACTCCTATAGAAATATCAAGTGTCAGGCTATAATTAAGCTTGGTAGCCAAAGTGAACATTGCAGGATTTAGGACTTTTTTTTTGTTTGACATGACAATTATGTCTAAAAATCATAATTTTTATTCTGTGAGAGGTTCAGTGTTTGGATGACGACTACGATTTGTACTTATTTTACAAATAAATATATATTTTTTTTAACTAAAATCCTTAAAGTATATAATTAACATAAAAACTTGGGTAGAAAATGAAATAATTTTCTAATGACACATTTTCTTAAGGATATGTTAATTTCCATAGAGTATAATGGGCCACATACAGTATATATCTATAGAGAATCCTTAGGGTATTCTGGTGGTATGGCTCAACATGACTTTTTTTTCCACTGTACTGTGGCAAGTGTATATAGTGTTTGCAAACCAGAAACTTCCTTAGTATAAATGATCTCCAACATGTTATCCCATTTGAATAAGCTCATGTTTGTTTTTCAGTCACCTGTAGAGGAATCACATATTAACAACTATACTGTAGTCGGCCACCCTGTAGTTCTGCTGAGCTGAATTAATATTGCTATGGGTAATAGGTAAGGTTCGGTTCAGATCTGCGTTGGTCTCCGCCTAGGGATTCTTATCTCCATTCCCATTTTCGGGCAGAAACCTGGCGGACCCCATTATAGTTTATGGGGTCAGTGGGTTTCCATAGGTAACCCCTTTTTTAAGCGCATTAGGTTTTGTTTCAGAATGGAACGGAAACGCAAACACAAGCATGAACCTAGCGTAAGGTGGCAGCTTTACATTCATTTTCTATCTTTGAAAGCAAATTATATGGATATTGAATGTTGAAAAGTACTGACCACCTCCACTCCCCACTTTATATCATACTATATGGCTGAAATTCTTCATGCTTTACAGTAACGTACAGCTTATATATATAGTGCTTCTATTTAAGGAATTAAATGAATGGAATGGAATGAAAGTAAACTTGAAGAGTGACATTCAGTTTAATAAAATTCCCCATGATTTCCCCTGCTGAAATGTCAGCTTCTACAGTTTCACCCTTCTCATGATCCTACAATAGATTACACAATTGGGGCTAAAGTTCCCTTTTTTTCCAGTCATGCATTCACGCCTGGAATTTGAAGGGTGAGATTTATGTGCCATTTACATGTTATACAACAGTATACTGTATGGTGTGAACAAAAGAAGTGTCTCTTTTCAGATATTACGTTATTATTACAAGTGTACCACCATGTTTAACTACTTACGGTATATGAAGAGTTCCCTGATGTATCTTATATGGGGTACAGGTGAAAAATTTGCTAACAGACACCCAATATAATGTGTAAAACAATGCAATTACTATGCAAACGTGTAGGTCTGGTTCACACCTGTGTTCGGTATTCCATTTGGGGAGTCTGCTTGGAGACCCCCCAACGGAATACCAAACAACTTGACAAGCGGTGAACAATTAAAGCACGTAGACACCATAGAGTATAATGGGGTCCGTGTGTTTTCTGTGTGGTGTCCGCACAGAACATGTGAAGAGAAAATTACTTCATGAACTACTTTCCTCTCCACATGACTCCTGCCGTCACCGCACGGAAAACACATACACCGCATTATAGTCTATGGGGTCTGTGTGCTTTCATTGCACACTGCTTGTCAATGCGCTCGGTATTCCGTTCAGGGGGTCCCCAAGCGCACTACCTGAATAAAATACCAAACACAGATGTGAACCAGGCCTGAGCCTGGATATACTGTATATCCTTATATAGTACCAATAAGTACAACTTTTTTTATTCGTTGTTTTCTGATTAAAAAACTGCAAATTCAGGAAGACCACTTGGGTAAATATGTATATAGACCACAATATAAGGTGGTATAAATCGCTTCATTTTCCAAATGTCTTAAAAGGTGTCTGTAAAATAGTGCTGCGTCTACTTTGAGACTGTGGTATGTTAACATGGCGATAACATAATGTTGACAAAATCACACGTTTTATTACACATACACCCCCATTGCATCCTGTTCTACATACAATCTAATCTGAGTGTTATACTTGTTATATGTAAAACCACAAAACTACCATCCAAACATGCAAGCTCATAGTGAATGCATTCCTTCTCCTGGAGATAATATGTTAGTATAATCTGGTCTTGTCATTCATTCCCATTCCTGGATCTTCTCATACCTCACCGACCGCACATTCAGCGTCTCCCACTCGCACACCACCTCCTCACCACGCCCTCTCTCTGTAGGTGTCCCCCAAGGCTCCGTCCTAGGACCCCTCCTGTTCTCCATCTACACCCTTGGCCTACGCGCGTATCACATTGAAACTAGAGATGAGCGAACACTGTTCGGATCAGCCGATCCAAACAGCACGCACCCATAGAAATGAATGGAAGCACCTGTGACGCTGACTTTGCCGGCGGCCGGCCGGCGTCACAGGTGCTTCCATTCATTTCTATGGGTGCGTGCTGTTCGGATTGGCTGATCCAAACACTGTTCGCTCATCTCTAATTGAAACCAATAGGGAAAAAAGCAGCCCATTCATTTCTATGGGGAGTGCTCATTTGCCGACTCCCATAGAACTGGATGGGATCTGCTTTGTACGCGCTGATTCTGAAAGTGTTTTATGTTCTGATCAGTCAGCGTTTACTCAGTGTTAATGCACCCTTAGCCTCTGTTCACATCTGCATCTAGTCTCCTTACGGGCATTCTGTTCCCATCTCCGCATGAAAAATGCAAAGAGAAAAGCGCAGCAAGCAACGGTATTCTTTCCGGATTTTTCACCCTTTTTTGCATTGAAACTAAATGGAAACCATACGGACCCCATTATAGTCTAAGGTAGCTGCTTTTTTATGCGGATTAGGTTTCCATTTGGGGGAGTGCCCAAGCGGATCCCTGAACAGAAACCCAAGCACAGCTGTGAACCTAGCTTTACATTGTTGGTTTATAATTGTGTTTTGCAATTTTAGTAAAAATGATCAAAATATTAGAGAATAGGATAAAACACAGATAAACCCATTAAATCCTAACATACAACAATAATCCAGTAAGGATCTTACTGTACATTACATTTTGCAGTGATTGACGTGAACTGTGCAGAGTGTGAACTTTCTCAACTTTGCGTGCTTTAACTCAAGTGACACCTGTTGTGTAAAACTGGAACTCCATTGTTATGTTTTGCAACACACACCGATGCTGATGATGTCACCATAATGCTTTTTTGCTTTTAAACATTTGTTTTAATCTACTAATAGCTAGACAGTGAAAAGTTAGAAAGACAGTCTGAAAAATTATTGCTTTATTGCTGTGGCTGATTCTGGATGGTAAAACTCGTGTATCTAAATACTGTCTGGTCTAAGTTTATATCACCTATTATTTGGCTCACTTTGGGTCAGAATTTTAATATCAACATCTTGGAACATTTTGGTGCTTTTAAGCCACAACCCTTTACCTATGAAACCACTCCCCACAAAGTCATACCCCTTTCTAAGGCTAGGTTCACTCTTGTGCATGAACCTCTGTTGTTTGGGTCCACTGGGAGAGCTGAACAATGGAGAGCTGGACCGCTAAAACTATAGAATAGACTTGACTATAATGGAGTCCGCTGAATGTCTGCCGTTTTTATACTGAAACCGGTGTAGAGAAAAGTCCTTTGTGCATGACTTTCCTTCTCCACAAATTTGCAATGGTTTCTGCGGCAGAGTCTCTAACGGTGTAGCTGTGAACCCAGCCTAAACAAGTAGGAAACATTTGGTCTATAGCTAGATGAGCCAAACATTGGAATCAGAATAGTAAATATGTATACATACCTCCATACATAATATAATAGATAAACATGTAAGGCCTTGTTCACATCTGTGTTCAGTATTCCGTTCGGGGAGTCCACTTGGGGACCTCCCAATGGAATACTGAACACATTGACAAGCAGTGAGCTTACGAAAGCACACAGACCGCATAGTTTATAAAAGGGTCCATGTGTTTTTTGCGCAGTGTCCGCACGAGTCATGCGGAGAGAAAAGTACTTTATGAACTACTTTCCTCTCTAAGGCCGGGTTCACACGGAGTTACGTGCCGCGAGATTTGGCACGTAGACGCCGCGTGACCCTTTGCGTGCCGTACACGCTCCCATTCATTTCAATGGGAGCGGGGAGCGTATGCGCCACGCTAGTTTGCGGCCGTGAATAAATGCACGGCCGCAAACTAGCGCGGCGCATACGCTCCCCGCTCCCATTGAAATGAATGGGAGCGTGTACGGCACGCAAAGGGTCACGCGGCGTCTACGTGCCAAATCTCGCGGCACGTAACTCCGTGTGAACCCGGCCTTAATGACTCGTGTAGACTCCGCGCAGAAAACACACAGACCCCATTATAGTTTATGGGGCCTGTGTGCTTTCATAAGCTCACTGCTTGTCAATGCGTTCGGTAGTCCGCTTGCGGGGTGCCAAAGCGGACTCCCCGAATGGAATACCAAATGCAGATGTGAAGCAGGCCTAAATCTCAATATTACAAGTTAGTAAACCTAAGTAAACTTTAGTTAGTTAGTTAGTAAACCTAAACCAAACATAGTGTAAATTTGGATTAGGTTTATGGAACCTCAATTTACACAATCTGTATAATATTGTGAAATGTATAATGATGCTTCCTATTGCTTAAATAGAAATATTGCTTAAATAGAAATACCAAGTATCAAAATTTTCTTCACATCCCTGTTACCAATCTGCATGGTTTTCCATTGTCCGAACAATAGAACTTACAAGTCGAGAAAAAAACTGCCACCACATTTGAAGTCAAATCTCCTTCTGCATCTGTCATTTAATGTCTGTTGGTCTTATCCTTGGATGGATGAGAGCAACGAACATTAAATATCAGTAGTGTGAACTTACCCTTAGTATACAGTGCATGAGCCCTTTGCAGAGGAATACCATAAAATACTACGGTAAAAATGAGATAATGTGTTATCACCTATCCAGCCATTACAGCAGTCTGTGGGGTTAAAACATTGAGCCAAATTTTCAACCTGACTTCCAATACAGTTTCCAAATACAGGGCAGAACTAATAGATTTGGTGCAATTCTCTTGACTGTTGCACTTTCCTTATAGATCTTCTTAACCTATTACTGTACTGTGCTGTTAAATAAGGTATGGCTATTTGTACACAGTATGGCAGTACTCCTTAGGAACTGTGGCCAAAAAAAATTTACAGGCCAGGGCACTTGCACACAGGTTTCCATTCTTTGGGTCTGCTTAAATGAAAGAAAGCAGAAGTCCTATAAACCATGAGAAATATGCACAGACTTGGGGTTTGGTTCTACGAGTAGGACCAAGCGAAAACTTCAGACACTGTAAAGCACCTCCTTCTGTGAATCAGCCAAAGTTGTAAAGATAAGAACAGGGCAAAAACATAAAAAGTTATACAACAGGTCTACCACATACAGCAAACACTTTCATCTGATAAAATTCTTAGAGAGATTATCATCAGCCATCACTTTGAAAACTTGCTTGGGAGACTTGTTATATAACTTTTAGTGGTTTTGATTGGTAGATATATTTTCCTCTTTTGGGAAATAATAACTTTTAGAGGTGAGTAGGAATTTTTTGATCTAGCAGAAGAGAAATTTAAAAGCAGATCAATCAATAGAAAGTAAATGGCAAGAAAAAAATCCTAAAAACCCACAAATCCCTACATTAATGGATGTAATTCTTGAAAAGCCAACCAGAGGTCCAATAGAGTGCTGTTCATACAAATACAGCACCCCCTGCCTGCTCTAGAAGAAGTGAATGGACTCATCTAACATTGTAGGACTTGTTTGATGCACTCCCCGCATAGAACAAATTTAAAGGGGTTTCCCAGGACTATATTGAGCACCACTTCTTATTCTCAGGAAGTGACATCACTTCCATGGCTCAAATAGAATGAGCATGTGACCAGTGGATGTTATGTCACTTCCCAAGAAGAGGAAGTAGAGCTCAGTATCTTGGAAAACCCCTTTAAGAGGTGGGTAGATGCCAATGTAAGCAGTCTAGAAAGTGTGCTTATTGTAACATTATTACATTATGTATGCTGAATATAAAAATATATCATATATGATATGACAAACTCTTTGAAAATAATGTAAAACTACACTTATGGTGGGAAATGTATTGACATAGTTTAAATGCAATATACCACTCTGCCACTGATGAACAGTTGTTAACCTAAAGCTTGTATTATTACATATGTAAACCATTTCTCTTGGTATTTTACAGGGATGAGTGACTTATTAATACTTCACGGACCCGATGCAGCCAAGTGGTGTGAATATCTTATCAAACTCTTTGGAAGAAATCATGAAACCCAACATCTCACTGTTGGATCTTATGAACTCTGTGAAAATAGCCCTATACCAAAGAAAGGCATGAAAACATTTCAGACTTGTAGATGTATTCTGGTTCTTCTGTCTGGAGATTTAGAGAGCACTTTTGACAATCCAGAGGTTTTGGAATCTCTAAGGAAAGTTTTAAAGCCGCCGAGTAAAGTAATTGTCTTATTTTGTGGAGTAATAGACAAAGAGGATTTTACCATTTTTTTTGAAGACTGGCCAAAATGGAAGTCTTTGTCCTCTGAAGATGAGCCTGAACTGTATGTTACCACTGTTATGGATACTATATCAGAAGGTATGTGCCATCTTTGTTTTCGCATAAAGAAATCCTAAAAATAATCCAAAAAAGTAAATCAACCAAATATCTCACGTCAAGATACAATACTTGCTGCTGTCCATAGACTGCAAATTTTAAAGGGGCTTCCTATAAATAGGGGTAGATTCTTCTGAAATGTTAGAAATATATTTTTCATATAATAACATTTTGGGGAATCTGCATTTATAAAGTTATTTGCTTACTTGTAACCTGCATATCCTTCGCTTACGAATCTGGTTGATGCATGTTAAGTCCCTCCACGCTAATATCTTTAGGTATTAGTGTACTGGCAGATGATGGCTCCACTCCCCCCCCCTCCCCCAACTGCTTGAGTGACATCTTCCAGTTTGTCATACATTGCCTGAAGATAGGGGCCATTATCTAGAGCAGAAAGCAAAGCCTGTGCAGAAGAAATACCCCTAAAGTCCATTACAGTTAATTTGCATAGGAATACAACCAGGCTTGGACTGGCACACCAGGATACAGGTAACCCCTCTTGTGGGCCCCATGACTTTATTGGGCCCTATCGGACCCCCACTGCTTTTTTTAATAAATAGGGGAGGTCTGGTAATGGCCTTTATTAATTTACCTACCCCCCACTCCTGCTCATTGTAGTCTTCCTTTTCAGCCTCCTGGAGGGCCCCCAAGCATCATGCATTTTGTCATCACAGATGTGATGTGCGGCACACAGGGTCCATTGAAGACTGAAGAGGCCATTTCCCCTCCCCCAGTTCTGCCAATCTGGTTGTTTTATAATACAACTATTTTACATTAGTAATGTATTTTAGAGGGCCTTTTAAAATGTTTTCTGTTTGGTGTCCTGTAAGACATATAGGGGTTGCTACACATCATGAATGTGACATCTAAAGGGATATTTCAGTTAAAACAAGCTTTATCAGTTAACAAGCTATCACCTACATTGTGAGATTGTTTAGGACTCAGCCACCAGGACCCCTACTGATCACCACAACAGACAGGTGCGTATCTATAGAGGGTGCAGAGGTAGCTGCCCTGGAAGCTGAAGGGTTCCAAAGGTCTCATTACAGCCTATTAAGACACCAGTATTATATATAGCATATAGTAAGGGGGGGGCGTGTTTCAGATCTTGCAGCAGAGCCCAAATGCTTCTATTTACGACTCTGAGAACAGGGGTTCACATCCTCCATTCCTCCCAGTCACAAAACTGCAGCCAGGGTGGACCGTATGGCATGGATGAAGATAGCAAAGCTCTTTACTTAGCTATCTTCTTCAGTCTCATAGAGAATGAATGGAGACTGAAGGGATCAGTGTGGAATCCATTGGATAGGTGATCACTCATGGTAACTGAAACACCACTTTTAGACCAATGTTGTTAGAACATTTTGATGTACATGTTTGTGTAACGTCCAGTAACCTATAACATACTGAAGAGCTGACGTTGTACTTGGGAATATTAAAACTGGGAAGTGTTGAACTTCTCGAAACTGAACAGTTATTCTGGGAGCCTCTGCATTTACATATTTGGTATTCTTATGACTCTTCTTAGTATTCTTATTGTATTCTTATACTATTCTAAGTATTCTTATGACTTATGGTATTCTTATGCACAGTACTAAATACACACACAAAACTTGACTAGAACATTTAGCTGAGTCGGTGGTACTATCATTGATATCCACATCCACATCCACATCTTCATAGTCTGAATTGAAACCAGTCACTTATGTGTAAAACTGGCAAACAACGGCAGCTGTTTCTGGCCTTCAATAATTCAACCTGTGTAGTTCATGCCTGGTTAACCTGACCTATGACGGGTCAATCTGCAGAACATGCAGGTTATTGTGTAGAACTTATAAAGCGTACAATTTTAACAACATGTCAAATCTTTGTAATATTCTCCATTCAAGTGTAATTGTCATTTCATTTGTTTTTTTGGGCAACATTGGTGAACATTTTCGTTCTTTTAACCTTTTTTACTTCCTTTTAGTAGAAAACAAACTCTAAAGGTCTCTTTAGCAATGCTCTAATAAATGTTGCCAGGGATCATCCATCCTGTCCACACGGGGGAAAAATTCATTAGGACTGCCTTAATAAAGAGCACAAATGGCATGAACTATAGTAAGTTTTTCGGACCACGCCACAACTCACCTTGCTCTTTCTCAAAAAGTGGCAAGCAAGGTTAAGAGTGAATGATGTGTCACATCTTTGGTGCAAGAAAAGGCTGTACTACAGTTATACCCATCTATGCCAGGAAACTGGTATAGATGGATTAATAAATTCCCCCAATGTATATTGCCAGTATGTACAGACGTTGTAGTTGCCAAAGGGGGAAGGGGTCACTTTAAACATCTTTCAACACCTTGATCAGTGGTTCTGCTGTCATGTGAAAGCTGAAATTTTCAGCTTTCATATTCCACCAGTTATCCCAAGCTATAAAAACTAAGATCACTACTTATTAAAGTCTCAGTTGTTGCTGGGAGAACTTTAGAGCCTGTTTTCTACTAAAAGAAAGAAAAACAGGGGAATAAAATATATTACAAAAATGTGCAAATAACTCCCCCTCACACTAAAAAAAAAAAAACCATGAAAAACTGCCCAATTCTGTATTATGACTTTTGTTCTTCTGTTTGTTTTAATGAACCTTTCATTTACTATGTGTGAGCCAATGGTTGATCAGGTACATCTCACTCAGACTACTAAGGTGGGTGAGATGAGAAAACTCCAGAAAGAACATTTCTCAGCAGATAACTATTGTCTGCTGAGGGTTATTTCAAAGTTCCAGTTACTGGGCTGGATTTTTAGGAATGGCAGGTAGGATTGGTAGTGGGACCTGTGATTCCAACCCCCTCCAGTCCACATTTTGCGGATGTTCCGGCAGCGACTCAGCTGCAGAGAGTCTCCTCGTCAAGGAGGCTTAACCCCTTAACGCTAAATCACGTACCTGTACGTGAGGGAATGTGGTTAGTTCCCGCATTCCCACGTACCTGTACGTGATAGAGATCGCACGGGTTCAGAAGCAGAGCCTGTGCGATCTCCATGGGAGGCCGGCTGTATCGAACAGCTAGGCTTCCCCTGTAGCAGCAAGGACGGTGATTGCACCGAACCCCCGCTGTTTAACCCTTAAGGTGCCATGATCCATAGTGATCATGGCACCCTAGGGGATTGGCCGGGCTATAAATCATGTTGCCGGCAGCATCAGGAGTCTGTGTGAGCTGTAATTTACAGCTACACGCTGCTCCTTAATCCCTCCCCCCATCAGAGCGAGCTCCGATGGGGGGAGGGTTAACCCCTTGGATGCCAGGACGAGGGGAAGCTAGTCTATGCATCTGCATAGCTAGCTTCCTCTATAGACTGCAATACACGTGTATTGCAGTCTGTAGTTAGTATAGAACCAGAGATCCTCTCTGATCACTGGTTCTAGTGTGCTTGCAGCACAAATAAAACAATGTAAAAAAGTTTTTTTTTTAAAAAAAAGAAATAAAGTGTAAAACAAAAAAAAATAAACATAGTTACATTTCTTGTAAATCTGGAAAATCGCTGTTACACTTGTAAGCCTTATAACGTCCAAAATAAAATTAAAATACAATCAAAAGATGATGCCGATATAAAGCAGAGATATGGGAGATAATATTTATTACTGTATTTGGGTGGTATAACTATCTGCCTGAAAAACAGAGAATTTCACATTTTGAAAATTGCAATTTTTTCCAAATTTCCATCAAATTTCCTATTTTTTTAATAAGTAAATACAAAAATATTGATTAGTGTTTACCACTAACATGAAGTATAATGTGTTACGAGAAAATAACCCCAAAATCACTTGTGTAAATTAAAGCGTCTCAAAATTATTGCCATTTAAAGTGACACATGTCAATTTTGAAAAAATAGGCCTGGTCCTTAACATACATTTGGGCTGTGACCTTAAGGGGTTAAGAAGTTGCTCCAGCAGCAACACTTTGGCAGAGTTTGGCTGGAGCGCCAAAGAGAGAGGTCATATTTTTGGAGCTGTGTCCTGAATGATTCTACTGGCTTTTGGATTTCTGTGATTCTAGGTGAGGTAACCTATTCTATGTTCAGCTAGAGCCTAGTCGGGCAGGTATTTATTTTTGTATTGTTTCCTTTTGTTCCTGCACTATATTTTTGAGTGAAAATAACACTCTACTTTTGTTTTGGACTAAAAGAAACTGGACTTGTGTGTCTATGCCACCCCACCTAGCAACCCCAGACCCTGACATATGCTAAAATGTTAAAGTTAGAGTTAGAGGAAATTGTTAAAGTTTAATTTTATCCCCTGCTAGTTTCCCTCTCCTGGCCTGTCAATCAATATACATTATGGCATATAGGTGCACAGAGTTTATAGCTGTAACGTCTCTGCCTGTTTGGGTCACTGCGCCACCTCTGCTCGCATGCTGCGGTGCAGGAGGCATGTGCAGTTTGGTTCCTTGCTTAGAGTTTTTGGTTGCACTGTGTGAACATGGCTCTAGTTCTGTAATTGAATTTCCACCACACCTGCCTTCTGCCCTAGTTTGCCTCTGTTCATGAAAGGGTTAATCCTAGTCTTGCTGTGCGATTGACAACCTGTCCACCTATCTACTCCAGGGTGGGTTCTTCCTCCCTATTTATTCTTGGCTCACACTCACATTGGTACTTGCTATTGCCTTGTGTGTGCTGGCTTTTCTCTTGCTGTTTATTCTTGTATTCTGATTTTTGACCTCTTGCTTTCCCTATTGACTACTCTTTTAGATATCGATTTTGACACTGCATTGCTCGACTGTTACCGAACCCTTGGCTTGCTGACCTCCCTTTGTTGTTTGTCTTGTCCTAAGATAGGACCGGCAAGCAGGTTGGGACAGTGGGGGGTTTCAGACTAGGGCTCACTGTCTCTTGTGCCCCTTCCTCCAGGGTTTCCAGCAGCTACTGAGGAATTGCTGTTCCAGCAATTTCCTAATACTAGCCTTGGAAGATGATATCTCCTGATGCATAACATTACACTGTTTTAAGAACACAAGCGGTGATGTGCAAGTGATAACATTCACAATGTTATATGGTTATTGGATTGTAGTCATCCTGCAATTTGTGGCTGTTTAAGTCTTCCATAAAACTATAAAAATGAATATAACTGAGTTTTAATAACATTGTGAAAGGAGAAGGTTGGTCAGGCATTTAGTATTGCCATTACACATATATAATGCATAAAAGTATTCATGGCTGCAATCCAACCTTATAGCTTACAGAAGTTTCCCAGGATATATGAAAACTAAAAGTAAGAACTTGAATCTTATGTACGCAGTCTTTCAGTCTTGCAGCTCAGTTGTTCTCCTGCCTCTAGTTTCTTAATAAACCACAGCTACTTCCTTTCCACCATATTAGCTATCATGGGACTAGTACAGTATCTCTGTGTGCTGGCCAAGCAAATAACTACATGATTATGTAATAACTCTTGTTGCTTTCTCCTTCTTCTAAACGTTTTTCTTAAGTAAGCCTAAATTCACCCATGAAACTCAGTCTGTGTGGAGCCAGATTTACTGGTCTGAAAAGAACCCCATGTATAATGATAGCGGGGTTTGTAGGGTTCGCGGGCCCGCAGCCTTACTTACCGATCCTGGCTCCTGATCCCAGCCACCTCTGTAGAAGGGGAAGCGCAGGCATCCAAGAGCAGGAGCCAAGATTGGTAAGTAAATAGAGCCTGTTACCTGCTGAAGGTACTCCAGCAGGTAATGGCCTATTAAGAAAAACAAAAAACAAAAAATCTGCAGCAGTGGCGACTGCTACCGGGCCCCCTAATGTCCCGGGTCTTGTGGCAGCCGCTACCGCTGTTTCCATGGTGGTTATGCCCGTGGCATTGATGTGGATCTATAATGCCAATCCATAAAATGTTAAAGAGAACCTTTCACTGCCTCCACCAACTCCATCTTATTGCATCTTTCATTAGGTATCGCCCCACTGATTCTGGTACAGTTGGAATTGTTTTCTCTAGCCCCTGTATTTGAGTAATAATTTTTTAGTTTTAACACAATTATGTTGCATACTGTCAGGTGGGCGGTCCTAGGCTGTAGCAATAAATACAGGGATCACCCAACTGACAGCAGAGAGCATAGTCCTGAAAATAAAAATCCTCTATAGATACTGTACTGTATATACAAAATATATAAAGGAAATGCATTGAAAGCAGACTGTGTAATATATAAGAAAAATGTATCTGTGTACCATATTAGCCAGAGGATATGAAATGTAAAGATTGAGAGTTCTCAGTAGTTGATACCTTTTTAATGTGTCAATATGTCATCATTTTTTGTTAGCCATTATAAAGATATCAACTACTGAGAACTCTCAATCTTTATATTTCATGTGTAATATATAAATCACGTGGTTCTCCTGTGAACTAGACAGCAGCTAAGCATGCTGAACAATGTGGTTATAGTGATAACATCACAGACTAAATACACTGTATAAAGGCAATATAAACATGATGGAATTGCCAACTAAAACCTACAATCCCAAACATTTACCGTTTTTTTTTTTTTTTTTGCAATGCTGTTTTAAGTTGCTGCAGCATTGTCCAATAGTTACTTTAGCCAATGCTTGGTGTGCATGTATGCGTTGGGAAGTGCGCCTCACATAGAATAGGTTCATACACCCCATAAACCAAAAGATTGACCTTCTGACAACCTACTGCTTCCCTACATCACAGATAAGCAAATACATCACAGTATACATTATATTTTGCACCAAAATCGTGCAATGCACATACAGTTGAAAAGTTTTTTTTAACACCTTCCCAACATCCAGATGATGGGTGTCTGCTGTTTATCGCAGGCATTGACCCCTCTGGTGCCTCGATCAAAGCTGAAGGCTTTGTGAAGGCTCCTCGGTCTGCATTCAGTACTTTCTTTTGCAGGCTACACTATGTAGCCTGCAATAGAACTGCTGTATTTTTGCAATGCTTTAGCATTGTAATGCATTGCTTTAGTGATAAGACCCCCTTGGATTCAAGACCCTTAGGGGGTCTAATAAATGCAAAAAAAGTAAAAAATTATATATTAAAAAAAATAAAAAGTATTAAAAGTTCAAATCACCCCCTTTCCCTAGAACATGTTCACTGTTTTGCCTCTGATAAAAATTTGAATAAAAAGTGATCAAAGAAATAGACATTCCTCGAAATTGTATAAGTAAAAAGTACACCTGGCCCTTCAAAAAAACCACGCCCTATACAACCCCGTACACGGAAGTATAAAAAAAAGTTACAGAATATTGTAAACTTATAAAGTTGTCAGAATATGGCGACTTTATTGGATTTTTGTTAAGGGGTTAAAATGTAAATAAAACTATAAAAATTTGATATCTCTCGGAATCATACCGAAACATAGAATACAGATGACATGTAATTTTGGCTGCACAGTGAACGCTGTAAAATTGAAGCCCATAAGAAAGTCGCACAAATGCATTTTTTCTTCAAATCCACCCCATTCTGAATTTTTTTACAGCTTCCCAGTACATTGAACAAAATAATTAATGGCGGCATCATGAAGAAAAATTTGTCCCGCAAACATTATGACCTCATATGGCTTTGAGAGTGATAAAATAAAAAGTTGTGTGTGTGTGTGTGGGGGGGGGAAATTGCCCGCGGCGGGAAGGGGTTAAAAGCTACTGATTAAATCACACACAGAGTATTAGCATGTAAACCCTCTTTTGAAACTACTACAAAGCAGACAGAAATTTCTGGAGATGGTTAACTTTGGCTACATCATATCTCTTAATATAGATACAGATACTGAATATAATATAGATACAGATACTGAATATAATATAGATACAGATATTGAATATAATATAGATACCCCCTACATATTAGATCACGTGACCTCCTCTAGGTCTCATACCTGTCTCCAGGACAGGGGTCCTCCCAGCTCTGGTGATGCATTTGCATCTACCAGACATTTATAGCATATCCTGTGCATTGCTATAACCGAGACATGTCACAGATGTCACTGAACCAAATTCTTGTGGAGGCATTCACACCTAGCTGCTGAACTGAACTGTGAACAGCAGGTTCGGAGAGGATCATAGAATTGTTTTCCGCCTCCTTCATACAAAATGTATTTAGCATTTTACTCCCTTGTGAGGTTTGAACATGATATTTACATTTTTTTTACACATTTTTGCTGGTGGCTTAAATATACTTTTTTTTTTTTTTGCATGATTCACTGCCCCAAATTCTCCGTACACATGCATAACCCACATTTATGATCAATAGAGAGAGACTAGACTTGAATGGCCAGGACTAGTAAAAGAAAGAGGAAACAAAAAGTGCATGCCAGTGAAGAAAAAAGATATGCGAATGGCTCCATTCACTAAAATGGGTGCGTGTGCTGTCTGTGTTTTTCACAGAAAAAATTAGTGTGAAAGGGCCCTAAATTACATTGGCATCCCTTGTGCCAACCAATAGAAAATATCCTGAAGTCCTACCTAAAACCATATAGAACAAAAATCTGTACAGTGCTGTCTTCTGCTGTAATCTATTCTGATATCAATGTAACCAGGTCATAACATAAATAAATAATAGGTTGTTTGTCAAATAATCCAAAAATAGTGAGAACTAATTCTTTAACAGTTTTAGTGTATTCCCCCCAGTATGCTGTAGATATTCTTTCTTTCATTAGACAGTATTATTAGACCACGTAAGACTTGGATACTTCATGGTATATATATCATGTTCAGAAGTGCTCATCTATTTTCCTGCAGATTCTGGATGTGGCTCCATCAGCGACACAGATGCTGAAAGTGATAAAGAACAGTTGGCTCCATCTACGTTTACTGGAAATCTACTGACCATACAGCCGGAGCGGATACGCTGTGGGGTTTGTGCAATTTCTTCTTTATATAAACGTATAGACTATATCCAAACAATGTACTAGTTTACTGCTAGACTTGGATACTTTCACACTGTGTTTTCCCCTTCATTATACATATATGTCAGGGAAGGTACAGACGTATACAAACAATAGAATCCTGGGATGGATCCCATACAATACAATCTGCCCTCATGTTATATAAAGAAAAACCAGTATAATGTGTGACATGCCCATTTTCCTGGAAGTCACTTTACAAAAAATAGCCCAGCCCGCTGTACTACTCTATTCAGCAAAAAATACTCAGGGAAAGAGATCTCACTGTATACTGCTGAACTGAAGCCAGATCCATTAAAATGACACTGAAAATATAGTTTGAACACAGCCCTATAGATTTGGATCTCTACACAAGCTGTAAATATTTTGGTTTTACAACTCCTACAGCAAAGGAAAGATTCAGCTAACAGCATTTTACTATATATTTGTGATTTGGCCACTTCCCTGATATATTTGGAATAATACATCTATATAGAACTTATGATAGAAAACAAATCAATCTGCAAAGAAACCACAAATGATACTTCTCATTATTGGTCACACATTAGTTCTATTTTTCCCTATGATAATGATATTTGTGCTTTACAGGTGAAGACACAGATATATCTAATTTTTAAGTGCAAATTGGACTGTCGGATCAAAAATGAGGTTTACTTTGTCCACATGAGTGGTTCTTCTACACGTCTGCCTGCAGCTTTTCAGAATGAATACATGTTATCAGTGGATGCTCCAGGTAAGACTTACATCACTAATAAATGGATGCTAGAATAACCTGTATATCACCAAGTGTAAGCCGATGGCTGGTCAGGTAATGGAGGGGGTGTACATCTCACTCAGACTACTCAGGTGGGTAAGATGAGAAAACTCCAGAAAGAACGTTTTTCAGCAGATAACTACTGTATTTGTCTGCTGAGGGTTATTTCAGAGTTCCGGTTACTCGGCTGGATTTTTAGGAATGGCAGGTAGGTTGGTAGTGGGACCTGTCATTCCACCCCCCTCCAGTCCACACTTTGGGGATGTTCTGGCTGCGACTCAGCTGCAGAGAGTCTGCCCATCAAGGGAGTTTAAGCTCCAGCAGCAGACTTTGGGCAGAGCTTGGCTGGAGAGCAAAAGAATGAGGAATGAGGTAATATTTTTTGGAGCTGTGTCCTGAGTGATTCAACTGGCTTATTTAGATTTCTGTTATTCTAGGTGAGGTAACCTATTCTATGCTTAGTTAGAGCCTAGCCGGGCAGGTATTTATTTTTGTATTGTTTCCTTTTGTTGCTGCACTATATTTTTGAGTGAAAATAAACTCTACCTCTGTTTTGGACTAAAGATACTGGACTTGTGTGTCTATGCCACCCCACCTAACAACCCCAGACCCTGACACAAGGTATTAAATCGCCAATACATTGGGTGAGAGAGGAATTATATCCGTGGTGAGCTCCATGCTGGAGAATAACTCCAATCCCGTGTCTGAGTCCGTGATAGCACTGGGCAGTACTGTCAGTGACCGACTGCTTCACCCCTAGTGTGAGAAGGAACGCTATCGGAGATCCTTCCTCCCAACTGCGGTCAGGCTGTATAATCAACATCAGGCTAAGCGGAGATCACTCCACACAGAGAACTAAATGATCCTGAAGTCTCTTTTTCTTCTTAGTTGCTATGACTCCTAGTATCTTTTCTATCTGCTATGAGCTTGTATGTGTTCTTTCTTGAATATATTACTGTATTATCCATGATGCTATAAGACACTGAATTTACTCATGGTGGGATTATTAAAGGATTATCTTATCTTATTTTATTACACAGTTATATAGGTTGGAAAGAGACACAGTTCCATCAAATTCAAGAATCCTCCAAATCTTTTTTTTCTATATATATATATATATATATATATATATATATATATATATATTGTCAGGGTCTGGGGTTGCTAGGTGGGGTGGCATAGACACTCAAGTCCAGTTTCTTTAGTCCATAACAAAAGTAGAGTTTTATTTTCACTCACAAAAGGTAGTGCAGAAACAAAGGAAACAATACAAAAATAAATACCTGCCCGGCTAGGCTCTAACTAAACATAGAATAGGTTACCTCACCTAGAATAACAGAAATCCAAAAGCCAGTAGAATCATTCAGGACACAGCTCCAAAAATATGACCTCTCTGTTGGCTCTCCAGCCAAGCTCTGCCAAAGTGTTTCTGCTGGAGCTGGTATCTTAAGCCTCCTTGACGAGGAGACTCTCTGCAGCTGAGTCGCTGCCGGAACATCCCCAAAGTGTGGACTGGAGGGGGGTGGAATGACAGGTCCCACTTCCAATCCTACCTGTCATTCCTAAAAACCCAGCCCAGTACTGAGCATATACCAAAATGCTCAGCAGACGAAAGTTGTCTGCTGAGAACAAACATTCCTGGAGTTTTCTCATCTCACCCACCTGAGTAGTCTGGGTGAGATGTACACCCTCTCCATTACCTGACCAGCCGTCGGCTTACTATATATATATATATATATATATATATATATATATATATATACAGGTAGTCCTCGGGTTACGACGGTCTCGGGTTACGACGTTTCGTCGTTACGACAGCTCCCTTGTAACAGAAAACTGCCAGCACTCCCAGCTAGCAAGGACTAGCCTGCGGAAAATCAATGCTGGCAGCTTGCTGTTACAAGTGAGCTTGTAAAATAAAACCCTGAAACAGAATGTGAAACTTACCGTACGGTGCAGGGTGGGCGGGCGGGCATTCAGGCCTCCTCTTTCTCCGATGTTCCGTCCTCCTCCGGCGCTCGCAAGCTGATAATGGCCAGGGCACATGCGCAGTATCATGATGCTTCTATTACGGCTACTGCGCATGCGCCCAGGCCATTATCAGCTTGCGAGTGCCGGAGAAGGATGGAACATCGGAGGAAGAGGAGGCCTGAATGCCCGCCCGCCCACCCTGCACCGTACGGTAAGTTTCACATTCTGTTTCAGGGTTTTATTTTAAAGGGGGGGGGTTTGATCCGTTCCTACGCGGCGTCGGTATGGTAGGTTCCGACTTGCGTCGAAATTCGGTTTACGCCGCCGCGCAAGAACGGATCAACGTCGTAAGTCGAGGACTACCTGTATATATATACAGAGAGAGAGAGAGAGATGCAACCACATTTACTTGCATTCTGTCATAATTTGTTGGGAACTTTAGTGCAAATACAAATGAAATTTTTCTCTATGCATAAACTCAGTTCATGGACGATGCATAGAATGCAATGCAATCTGACTATGAGAACAAATGGGAAAAAAAAGGAGAATAAAAGTACTCATAATAAATAGCTAGTATTGTTATATCATGTAATTGTGTTTGCTATTTCTGCTGTGGCCACATTACCTATGTTTGGCAGATTACTATAGAATTGCTGAATTATTTATTACTTTTATAATTACATTTTACTTTTAATCATATATAAAATTTTATTAAGCTAGGGTAAAGGTTTGCACTTTTATTTTTAGAAAACAAATATACAAGAAATTTAGCAGTGGATTTCGTGCTTTAACCACTAAATTGGTAGTGACGTTTTAAGAAAACCAATAAACATTTGACAGGAGCGTTGAGTAGAAGACCCTGAGAAAAAAAATATCTTGTCTGCAGCAAAATATTGACAGGAAGAGGAAACTGTGGTGCTAGGTAGTTAATATCTCCCCTAGATGATATATTCGGCATGGTCACAGACTGACTAAATGTGGGGGATTTTTTGATTCCTTGTAATTTTATGTTTGCATTAAACCTTCAATGTTTTTACTACAAGTTAAACAAATTATGGGATTCTTTTTTAAAGATTTTTTTCCCCCCACTATATAGTATGAAGCTTGTGAGATAGTGATGAATAAAATTGACTTTACTTCCGCATGCACTTTTGGGCGCTAGACGTCCTAAATATATTTATTTTAATGCGTTGACTCTACAGTCCTATGAAAAAGTTTGGGCACCCCTATTAATCTTAATCATTTTTAGTTCTAAATATTTTGGTATTTGCAGCAGCCATTTCAGTTTGATATATCTAATAACTGATGGGCACAGTAATATTTCAGGATTGAAATGAGGTTTATTGTACTAACAGAAAATGCGCAATATGCATTAAACCAAAATTTGACCGGTGCAAAAATATGGGCACCTCAACAGAAAAGTGACATTAATATTTAGTACATCCTCCTTTTGCAAAGATAACAGCCTCTAGTCGCTTCCTGTAGCTTTTAATCAGTTCCTGGATCCTGGATGAAGGTATTTTGGACCATTTCTTTCTACAAAACAATACAAGTTCAGTTAAGTTTGATGGTCGCCGAACATGGACAGCCCGCTCTCAAATGATCTGAAAACAAAGATTGTTCAACATAGTCGTTCAGGGTAAGGCTACAAGAAGTTGTCTCAGAGATTTAACCTGTCAGTTTCCACTGTGAGGAACATAGTAAGGAAATGGAAGACCACAGGGACAGTTCTTGTTAAGCCCAGAAGTGGCAGGCCAAGAAAAATATCAGAAAGGCAGAGAAGAAGAATGGTGAGAACAGTCAAGGACAATCCACAGACCACCTCCAAAGAGCTGCAGCATCATCTTGCTGCAGATGGTGTCACTGTGCATCAGTCAGCAATACAGCGCACTTTGCACAAGGAGAAGCTGCATGGGAGAGTGATGAGAAAGAAGCCGTTTCTGCACGTACGCCACAAATAGAGTTGCCTGAGGTATGCAAAAGCACATTTGGAGAAGCCAACTTCATTTTGGAAACAAAGATTGAGTTGTTTGGTTATAAAAAAAAGGCGTTATGCATGGCGTCCAAAAAGAAACAGCATTCCAAGAAAAACACTTGCTACCCACTGTAAAATTTGGTGGAGGTTCCATCATGCTTTGGGGCTGTGTGGCCAATGCTGGCATCGGGAATCTTGTTAAAGTTGAGGGTCGCATGGATTCCACTCAGTATCAGCAGATTCTTGAGAATAATGTTCAAGAATCAGTGACGAAGTTGAAGTTACGCCGGGGATGGATATTTCAGCAAGACAATGATCCAAAACACTGCTCCAAATCAACTCAGACATTCATGCAGAGGAACAATTACAATGTTCTGGAATGGCCATCCCAGTCCCCAGACCTGAATATCATTGAACAACTGTGGGATGATTTGAAGCGGGCTGTCCATGCTCGGCGACCATCTAACTTAACTGAACTTGAATTGTTTGTCCAAAATACCTTTATCCAGGATCCAGGAACTGATTAAAAGCTACAGGAAGCGACTAGAGGCTGTTATCTTTGCAAAAGGAGGATCTACTAAATATTAATGTCACTTTTCTGTTGAGGTGCCCATACTTTTGCACCGGTCAAATTTTGGTTTAATGCATATTGCACATTTTCTGTTAGTACAATAAACCTCATTTCAATCCTGAAATATTACTGTGTCCATCAGTTATTAGATATATCAAACTGAAATGGCTGTTGCAAATACCAAAATATTTAGAACTAAAAATGATTAAGATTAATAGGGGTGCCCAAACTTTTTCATAGGACTGTATATTATGTAGCACAGGCCTCATTCAGAATTTACCTTGATTCTTTATAAGAAGTACGGTAGATTTTGGTAGCCATTATTTTTATGGAAGACATAATGTTTAAAAACAATAGTTTTGCCCCCATGTTATCCAAGGCCCATTATACAGATAGCAATAAAAAATTATTAATTATTATTGTATTGTGTTACTAATCTAATTTTCTGTTTTACTAGGCTGCTTAAGGTGCATGTACATTGCTTTAGCGGAAGAGCATTTGGTGATATAGCATGTCAATTGGTTTATCCACACTACATATATCTGATATATATATATATATATATATATATATATATATATATATATATATATATATATCAGATAAGGAGAATAGATTTTGGTTTTTGCAAAAACTTTAACCTTTGAAAAATACTGGAAGACATTATAAGGTTAAGTGTGTAGAATTTCAAGAAAAACCTACCCACAGTTATTTCCCATATCCCTGTCCACAAAGTAGAGATTGAGCCATACAGCAGAAATGAAAATGTCCCTTCCCTCCTTGTATTACATCATCATGAAAGGACTGGAGGAACAAGTCCTTGTCCGCACTTAATTTTCACTTTCATATGACAGAAGGGGTGGAATAATTTGCAAGACAATCCTCACCCCCTGTTTCTCTGAAAATAAGAGGCTTCGATGCTGCATACACCTTCGTCATCCTATTAATATTATAAATGTGAAAGTTTGTGAGTTTGGATGTTTGTGGGTTTGTGTGTTCGGATGTTTGTTAGTCAATCACGCAAAACCTGTTCGACCAATTTGGCTGAAATTTTCCACAAACATAGTTAATACACCCCATTGCGCAATAGGCTACTTTTCGTCACAATAGCGCACACACGTTTTTCCCAGGACCCCCACAAATCCCAAACTCACATCACCATCTCTGCAATCTCACACACTTTGGACCATAGCAAGCCACAAAATTCATATTGCCCTCTGCAGCCTCGCCCCTAACCCCACACAATCTCATATACATATACTTTACCACTTTGCCCCTCACCTTAACGATACTCCAGGAGGCTCTCTTTAACGCTCCGGAGCAGCCATGTTTGCCAACCCCCACCGCTATGACAATCCGCGACACCGCCCACCCATGTCAATACCCCTAGGCGGTCTAATAAATGCAAAAAAAAAAAGTTTAAAAAAAGTAAAAAAAATATTAAAAACAAAAAAAAGGATTAAAAATTCAAATCACCCCCCTTTCCCTAGAACACATATAAAAGTAGTTAAAAACTGTGAAACACATACATGTTAGGTATCCCCGCGTCCAAAATCGCCTGCTCTACAAAGCTATACAAATATTTTTCCTGTTCGGTAAACGCCATAGCGGGAAAAATGGTCAAAAGTGCCAAACCGCCGTTTTTTCACTCTTTTCATTCTGATAAAAATTTGAATAAAAAGTGATCAAAGCAATAACATTTCCTGAAGATGGTAGAACTACAAAGTACACCCAGTCCCGCAAAAAAAGAGGCCATATACATCCCCGTACATGCACGTATAAAAAAGTTACGGCTGTCGGAATATGGCGACTTTTCAAAAAAAAATTTTTTAACAGTTTTGGATTTGTTTTTAAGGGGTCAAAATGTAACTAAAACCATATAAATTTGTTTTCCCCGGAATCGTAACGAAACACAGAATACAGGGGACATGTAATTTTGGTTGCACAGTGAACGCCGTAAAACCAAAGCCCGTAAGAAAGTCGCAGAAATGCATTTTTTCTTGAAATCCACCCCATTTTGAATTTTTTCCCTGCTTCCCAGTACATTATATAGAATAATTAATGGTGGCATCATGAAGAAAAATTTGGCCCGCAAAAATTAAGACCTCATATGGCTCTGGGAGCGGAGAAATAAAAAAGTTATGGGGTTTAGAAGGAGGGGAGTCAAAAACGAAAATCAAAAAATGCCATCGGCGGGAAAGGGTTAACGTCAAATACCTCTGTCCCAAAGTCATTATGTAAAGTTTCTCACAACACCGTATATATAGCGGCTCAAATACAAATTAACTTCAACACAAAAGTCTCACGTATTCTCAGAATTACAGCAGAAGATACAAACTTACATTTCATATCCCATACCTTATACACACTACGAAAACCTTACCCGCGCCTGTATATACCCACTTCTACAATCACCGCAGACGAAGTCGCGGGTACCAGCTAGTTATATATAACATAATGTATGGTTTCAGGTCTTAAAGGGATTCTACCATTAAAACATTTTTTTTGTGGATAAGACGTCGGAATAGCCTTTAGAAAGGCTATTCGTCTCTTACCTTTAGACGTGGTCTCCGCCGCGCAGTTCCTTAAAAATACCGTTTTTTACCCGTATGCAAATGAGTTCTCCTGCAGCGATGGGGGCAGGCCCCAGTGCTCAAACAGCGATGAGGGCATCCCCACCGCTGCCAGAGAAGTGTCTCCAAGCACCGTCTCCTTCTTCGTCCGCCGCGTCATCTTCAATGTCTTCTTCTGGCGCAGGCTTGTAACCTAGCAGAGCAGAGCAGACTGCGGAGGCGCACAGGCCACGGGAAAATGGCCGTTTGCACAGCATTGTTACCGGCCATTTGCCCGTGGCCTGTGCACCTGCGCAGTCTGCTCTGCTCTGCTAGGTTACGAGCCTGCGCCAGAAGAAGGCTTTGAACATGGCGCGGTGGACGAAGAAGGAGGCGGCGCTTGGAGACACTTATCTGGCAGCGGTGGGGACACCCCCATCGCTGCGAGAGAACTCATTTGCATACCGGTAAAAACCGGTATTTCTGAGGAACGGCGCGGCGGAGACCACGTCTAAAAGTAAGAGATGAATAGCCTTTCTGAAGGCTAGTCCAACGTCTTAACCACAAAAAAAAAAAAAAAAAATTATGGTAGAATCCCTTTAAAAGAATTGTAAAGAATTTTTTAAATAAATTATGTATGGCACCCATACATGGAAACGTCTCTGCTTAGGCAAGGAAATGGTTGTAGCAGTCACCTGTGCAGGTCAATACTGGCAAGCACCACAGGGGCAGATGTGCTGGAGTGACGAGGACTAAATTGGTTGGTAATTTTTTTTTTTTAATAATTTTTTATTTAAGTTATTTCCAATAAAGATAAAACCTGGGCAACCCCTTTAAATACACACAGGTTTGAATTCAATTCATGCACAGGTATCTTTACGTCTAAACGCACCCAGCAACAAAAAAACCCAAAAAAAACCCTGCAAAGTGAATGACATTCAGGCTAATCTAATCCACATATTGCAGAAAAAAATATGGATATAAAATAGAATATATTTCATGTACTATATATAGTACAGTTTATAGACTATGTTGTAATTTTCACATTTCTTTCAAATTAATATCTTGATTTTTAATAAATATGATATTGTTCTTCATAGATTTACCGTCTGGATTGGTATTTTTGAAAGTTTTTTCTGGAGATTTAGTAATATGTGAAGCAAAGATATCCTACTTCACCGACATGGAAGAAATTAGTAATTTACTGGACAGTGCAGCTAATCCTATTGAATTTATGTGTCAGGTGAGAAAATAATTGATGAAATCCATAATATACATAAATGACTGTCAGGTTTATGACTGCTGTAAGGATGTGTGTTCATAAGACAAATCATGTTATTTTTTTGCATTTGGTTTTCATAATGGAAAAACAAAGAGAAAATCTGAGAACAAAGATCTATTTGTCTTTAATTATCCCATGTTGAAAATTACGGTATTCATCACATGTTGGAAATGGGTTGACTATCCAACATGTGTTGTGTACTGTGATTTTTAACATGGGACAGTAAAAGTCAAGTTTTAATAGACCAAATACCGGTAGATTATTTTTGCCAGACTTCTCCTATGTTTTTTTCATTATTGTATTGGCAATTACTATGGAAAAGCGACTAGATCTCAATATGAGAAGACAGTAAGCTTATTCTCTCATTTATTGTTTTTAGTAATTGTAATAATAATGCAACCTTTTATCGAACATTATTATTTTAGCGTTAACAGGTAGGCTGCCCAGGATTAAAAAAATTCTGGCAAAAAATGCATGAAAAATTGGCATTCAAATACGCCCCCATACGCATGGATTTTAGCATCCTATGGTAATCTATGGGAAATCTGGTTCTGGAGCAGAGTCGGCAGTCCAGGCATTGTGGCCTTGATACAGATACTTAAATGTGTCTATTTTACAGTCTTCATTGCTGTAAAATCTTCTTTCTTCCTGGTTTCTTGTGTCATTTGGTGGGTGGGGTTTCACATGCAACCTGCCTTTTAGCTAATGTAAAGCACCCAAATGTAAAGCACCATGGAATTAATGGTGCTATATAAATAAATAATAATAATAATTTTAGCTCCACCCCAAATTAGCGTGTAGCTCCGCCCACCACATAGCGTGATCCTATGGAGCAGCTGAAGGGCCTGTGATGTCATCAAAGGTCCGCAAACAACACTATATGCACAATATTGGACTATGAAGTACAGGCAGGAGCAACTCCATTCTGTGTTATATACAGACTGCCTGTCTCTGCCATAATGAACACCATTGAATTAGCTAGCCTGATAACTGGGAGAACAGAAGACGAGTTTAGAAATGAAAGCAGCTCCTCTCCCCTATCTAAGTGCAGGAAGCTAGGTCACGTGGTGTAGACACAGGAATAGCTAGAAACACAGGCTCGCTCCCGTGCACTTAGACCCTCCTCCCTTCCCCCTGAGAGCAGGCAGATACATCACTTGACTTTTGAGCAGATAAGTCAAGGGCTGTGTCAACAAGGAATTGAATAAAGTAAGATAGTGGACAAACAAAGCAGTTTTTGCTGAAGCAGTGTATTTAGGAAAAGTCTTACATCCACATTAACAAGTAGTATAGATAGGGTCCTTGTGATGGGACAACCACTTTCAGGTGTAACTAAACATTTACATTTTCATAAATCCATAGTGCAGGTGAAGAAAATAAATTTTGGGATATAGTTTATTAAAGAAAATGGCTTGTTTCTTCACTTATTTGCTTTCTTCTGCCAAGTATCAAACCTGTACAATAGAAGTCTATGGAGTGGGGAGGTCAAAGAAGAGAAGAGCTCCTCAAACTATATACTTCTACACTATAGAGAGACATTTTTCTTTCATAACACAGATAGGGTATCAGGAATTAGTATCTAGCCTTCGCAGGATAGAAGTGACTCATTTAATGCTGTAGACGACCCCATATCTCTGTCTCTCACCTTCTCTTTATCCCTTCTCTATAAGCGTCGTAAACTGGCAATATGGTAAACTGACACTACATTAGTGCAAAGTTTGTTCCCTTTATCTACAGTCCTATGAAAAAGTTTGGGCACCCCTATTAATCTTAATCATTTTTAGTTCTAAATATTTTGGTGTTTATAACAGCCATTTCAGTTTGATATATCTAATAACTGATCGACACAGTAATATTTCAGGATTGAAATGAGGTTTATTGTACTAACAGAAAATGTGCAATATGCATTAAACCAAAATTTGACCGGTGCAAAAGTATGGGCACCTCAACAGAAAAGTGACATTAATATTTAGTAGATCCTCCTTTTGCAAAGATAACAGCCTCTAGTCGCTTCCTGTAGCTTTTAATCAGTTCCTGGATCCTGGATAAAGGTATTTTGGACAAACAATTCAAGTTCAGTTAAGTTAGATGGTCGCCGAGCATGGACAGCCCGCTTCAAATCATCCCACAGATGTTCAATGATATTCAGGTCTGGGGACTGGGATGGCCATTCCAGAACATTGTAATTGTTCCTCTGCATGAATGCCTGAGGATTTGGAGCGGTGTTTTGGATCATTGTCTTGCTGAAATATCCATCCCCGGCGTAACTTCAACTTCGTCACTGATTCTTGAACATTATTCTCAAGAATCTGCTGATACTGAGTGGAATCCATGCGACTCTCAACTTTAACAAGATTCCCGATGCCGGCATTGGCCACACAGCCCCAAAGCATGATGGAACCTCCACCAAATTTTACAGTGGGTAGCATGTGTTTTTCTTGGAATGCTGTTTCTTTTTGGACGCCATGCATAACGCCTTTTTTTATAACCAAACAACTCAATTTTTGTTTCCAAAATGAAGCTGCCTTGTCCAAATGTGCTTTTTCATACCTCAGGCAACTCTATTTGTGGCGTACGTGCAGAAACGGCTTCTTTCTCATCACTCTCCCATACAGCTTCTATTTGTGCAAAGTGCGCTGTATAGTTGACCGATGCACAGTGACACCATCTGCAGCAAGATGATGCTGCAGCTCTTTGGAGGTGGTCAGTGGATTGACCTTGACTGTTCTCACCATTCTTCTTCTCTGCCTTTCTGATATTTTTCTTGGCCTGCCACTTCTGGGCTTAACAAGAACTGTCCCTGTGGTCTTCCATTTCCTTACTATGTTCCTCACAGTGGAAACTGACAGGTTAAATCTCTGAGACAACTTTTTGTATCCTTCCCCTGAACAACTATGTTGAACAATCTTTGTTTTCAGATCATTTGAGAGTTGTTTTGAGTAGCCCATGATGCCACTCTTCAGAGGAGATTCAAATAGGAGATCAACTTGCAATTGGCCACCTTAAATACCTTTTCTTATGATTGGATACATCTGGCTATGAAGTTCAAAGCTCACTGAGGTTACAAAACCAATTTTGTGCTTCAGTAAGTCAGTAAAAAGTAGTTAGGGGAATTCAAATCAATAAAATGATAAGGGTGTCCATACTTTTGCACCGGTCAAATTTTGGTTTAATGCATATTGCACATTTTCTGTTAGTACAATAAACCTCATTTCAATCCTGAAATATTACTGTGTCCATCAGTTATTAGATATATCAAACTGAAATGGCTGTTGCAAACACCAAAATATTTAGAACAAAAAATGATTAAGATTAATAGGGGTGCCCAAACTTTTTCATAGGACTGTATCTTATTGATTCATGAAAACAAGTTTACTTAGGTCTTAAGTGAGATTGTTTCACTTTAAGTAAAACTCCACCTTGCAGTCACTTAACACCATGTAAGGATTTATATTAAGGAATTGCAATATGATAATCTCCCTGAAATACTGTATTTATTTTTATGGTATATTTTAAATGGGATCACGTAATGAAAAGGGGCATCTATGGAAGACTTGGATTTCTTGCGTCTGCCATCCTGTTACCACTGAAAGACTTACATTATTATAATTTTTTTTTTTTTTTTACAGGCTTTTAAAATTGCGCCATGTGACAGAGATTCACTTGACAAAACATTGACAGAATCACTAAAAAACAACATTCCTGCCAGTGGTCTACACCTCTTTGGAATTAACCAGATAGAAGAAGAGAATGTTAGTGCAAGTGAGTAAACATTTACCTTTTTTATGAGCTAATCTCTAGAATGTAATTCAGGCAGTGTCTAGATAATCTAGATGATAACATTGAAAATTAAAAAAAAATAAAATCACAAAAAAAATTGAGAAAAATATCTTTAATATGAGCCACACGGTGGCTCGGTGCTTAGCACTGCAGCCTTGCAGCATTGGAGTCCGGGGTTCGGATCCTGCCAAGTAAACATCTGCAAGGAGTTTGAATGTTCTCCCTGTGTTTGTGTACTCCAAAGACATACTGCTGGGGAAAAGAATTAGATTTTGAGCTCTATATGGGGCTCACATTTGCAAAAATAAATAGATAAATAAATATATATATATATACAGTCCTATGAAAAAGTTTGGGCACCCCTATTAATCTTAATCATTTTTAGTTCTAAATATTTTGGTGTTTGCAACAGCCATTTCAGTTTGATATATCTAATAACTGATGGACACAGTAATATTTCAGGATTGAAATGAGGTTTATTGTACTAACAGAAAATGCGCAATATGCATTAAACCAAAATTTGACCGGTGCAAAAGTATGGGCACCCTTATCATTTTATTGATTTGAATACTCCTAACTACTTTTTACTGACTTACTGAAGCACAAAATTGGTTTTGTAACCTCAGTGAGCTTTGACCTTCATAGCCAGGTGTATCCAATCATGAGAAAAGGTATTTAAGGTGGCCAATTGCAAGTTGTTCTACTATTTGAATCTCCTCTGAAGAGTGGCATCATGGGCTACTCAAAACAACTCTCAAATGATCTGAAAACAAAGATTGTTCAACATAGTTGTTCAGCGGAAGGATACAAAAAGTTGTCTCAGAGATTTAACCTGTCAGTTTCCACTGTGAGGAACATAGTAAGGAAATGGAAGACCACAGGGACAGTTCTTGTTAAGCCCAGAAGTGGCAGGCCAAGAAAAATATCAGAAAGGCAGAGAAGAAGAATGGTGAGAACAGTCAAGGACAATCCACAGACCACCTCCAAAGAGCTGCAGCATCATCTTGCTGCAGATGGTGTCACTGTGCATCGGTCAACTATACAGCGCACTTTGCACAAATAGAAGCTGTATGGGAGAGTGATGAGAAAGAAGCCGTTTCTGCACGTACGCCACAAATAGAGTTGCCTGAGGTATGAAAAAGCACATTTGGACAAGGCAGCTTCATTTTGGAAACAAAAATTGAGTTGTTTGGTTATAAAAAAAGGCGTTATGCATGGCGTCCAAAAAAAACAGCATTCCAAGAAAAACACATGCTACCCACTGTAAAATTTGGTGGAGGTTCCATCATGCTTTGGGGCTGTGTGGCCAATGCCGGCATCGGGAATCTTGTTAAAGTTGAGGGTCGCATGGATTCCACTCAGTATCAGCAGATTCTTGAGAATAATGTTCAAGAATCAGTGACGAAGTTGAAGTTACGCCGGGGATGGATATTTCAGCAAGACAATGATCCAAAACACCGCTCCAAATCCTCAGGCATTCATGCAGAGGAACAATTACAATGTTCTGGAATGGCCATCCCAGTCCCCAGACCTGAATATCATTGAACATCTGTGGGATGATTTGAAGCGGGCTGTCCATGCTCGGCGACCATCTAACTTAACTGAACTTGAATTGTTTGTCCAAAATACCTTTATCCAGGATCCAGGAACTGATTAAAAGCTACAGGAAGCGACTAGAGGCTGTTATCTTTGCAAAAGGAGGATCTACTAAATATTAATGTCACTTTTCTGTTGAGGTGCCCATACTTTTGCACCGGTCAAATTTTGGTTTAATGCATATTGCGCATTTTCTGTTAGTACAATAAACCTCATTTCAATCCTGAAATATTACTGTGTCCATCAGTTATTAGATATATCAAACTGAAATGGCTTTTGCAAATACCAAAATATTTAGAACTAAAAATGATTAAGATTAATAGGGGTGCCCAAACTTTTTCATAGGACTGTAAATATATATATATATATATATATATATATATATATATATATATATATATATTTAAGGATCAGATCATTCCTTTTGAATAAGACCAATTGATTGAAGTGAATGACCTGTAGGTATAATGCAGGGCTTAATTCTTATTACCCCTCTGATCACTATACACAAAGATAAGTTTATAATTAGAGATGAGCGAACAGTGTTCTATCGAACTCATGTTCGATCGGATATTAGGCTGTTCGGCATGTTCGAATCGAATCGAACACCGCGTGGTAAAGTGCGCCATTACTCGATTCCCAGGAACTACGACACCGGTGACGTTGAGAAAAGTAGGCAAAACCCATTGGCTGCCGAAAACATGTGACCTCTAATTTAAAAGAACAGCGCCGCCCAGGTTCGCGTCATTCTGAGCTTGCAATTCACCGAGGACGGAGGTTTCCGTCCAGCTAGCTAGGGCTTAGATTCTGGGTAGGCAGGGACAGGCTAGGATAGGAAGGAGAAGACAACCAACAGCTCTTATAAGAGCTAAATTCCAGGGAGAAGCTTGTCAGTGTAAAGTGGCACTGACGGGCTCAATCGCCGCAACCCAGCTTTCCCAGGATCCTGAATGGAATACACTGTCAGTGTATTCCCGTATACCCGATATATACCCCGATACCCGTTCCAACGGTGTGCCCCCCCACCTTCACCCCAGAAATACCCTGCAAGTCCCCTAGCAATAGAATTGGGGCTATATACACCCACAATTTTTACTACTGGTATACAGTGCCATTGTCTGACTGGGAATTCAAAGAATATATTGGGAATACAAATACCCTCATTTCTTGCTACTGCCATATAGTGCCAGTGTCTGACTGGTAATTCAAAGAATATATTGGGGTTACGTGCACCCACAATTTTTACTACTGGTATACAGTGCCATTGTCTGACTGGGAATTCAAAGAATATATTGGGAATACAAATACCCTCATTTCTTGCTACTGCCATATAGTGCCAGTGTCTGACTGGGAATTCAAAGAATATATTGGGGTTATGTGCACCCACAATTTTTACTACTGGTATACAGTGCCATTGTCTGACTGGGAATTCAAAGAATATATTGGGAATACAAATACCCTCATTTCTTGCTACTGCCATATAGTGCCAGTGTCTGACTGGGAATTCAAAGAATATATTGGGGTTACGTGCACCCACAATTTTTACTACTGGTATACAGTGCCATTGTCTGACTGGGAATTCAAAGAATATATTGGGAATACAAATACCCTCATTTCTTGCTACTGCCATATAGTGCCAGTTTCTGACTGGTAATTCAAAGAATATATTGGGGTTACGTGCACCCACAATTTTTACTACTGGTATACAGTGCCATTGTCTGACTGGGAATTCAAAGAATATATTGGGGTTATAAATACCCTCATTTCTTGCTACTGCCATATAGTGCCAGTGTCTGACTGGGAATTCAAAGAATATATTGGGGTTACGTGCACCCACAATTTTTACTACTGGTATACAGTGCCATTGTCTGACTGGGAATTCAAAGAATATATTGGGAATACAAATACCCTCATTTCTTGCTACTGCCATATAGTGCCAGTGTCTGACTGGGAATTCAAAGAATATATTGGGGTTACGTGCACCCACAATTTTTACTACTGGTATACAGTGCCATTGTCTGACTGGGAATTCAAAGAATATATTGGGAATACAAATACCCTCATTTCTTGCTACTGCCATATAGTGCCAGTGTCTGACTGGGAATTCAAAGAATATATTGGGGTTACGTGCACCCACAATTTTTACTACTGGTATACAGTGCCATTGTCTGACTGGGAATTCAAAGAATATATTGGGAATACAAATACCCTCATTTCTTGCTACTGCCATATAGTGCCAGTGTCTGACTGGGAATTCAAAGAATATATTGGGGTTACGTGCACCCACAATTTTTACTACTGGCATACAGTGCCATTGTCTGACTGGGAATTCAAAGAATATATTGGGAATACAAATACCCTCATTTCTTGCTACTGCCATATAGTGCCAGTGTCTGACTGGGAATTCAAAGAATATATTGGGGTTACGTGCACCCACAATTTTTACTACTGGTATACAGTGCCATTGTCTGACTGGGAATTCAAAGAATATATTGGGAATACAAATACCCTCATTTCTTGCTACTGCCATATAGTGCCAGTGTCTGACTGGGAATTCAAAGAATATATTGGGGTTACGTGCACCCACAATTTTTACTACTGGTATACAGTGCCATTGTCTGACTGGGAATTCAAAGAATATATTGGGAATACAAATACCCTCATTTCTTGCTACTGCCATATAGTGCCAGTGTCTGACTGGGAATTCAAAGAATATATTGGGGTTACGTGCACCCACAATTTTTACTACTGGTATACAGTGCCATTGTCTGACTGGGAATTCAAAGAATATATTGGGAATACAAATACCCTCATTTCTTGCTACTGCCATATAGTGCCAGTGTCTGACTGGGAATTCAAAGAATATATTGGGGTTACGTGCACCCACAATTTTTACTACTGGTATACAGTGCCATTGTCTGACTGGGAATTCAAAGAATATATTGGGAATACAAATACCCTCATTTCTTGCTACTGCCATATAGTGCCAGTGTCTGACTGGGAATTCAAAGAATATATTGGGGTTACGTGCACCCACAATTTTTACTACTGGTATACAGTGCCATTGTCTGACTGGGAATTCAAAGAATATATTGGGAATACAAATACCCTCATTTCTTGCTACTGCCATATAGTGCCAGTGTCTGACTGGGAATTCAAAGAATATATTGGGGTTACGTGCACCCACAATTTTTACTACTGGTATACAGTGCCATTGTCTGACTGGGAATTCAAAGAATATATTGGGAATACAAATACCCTCATTTCTTGCTACTGCCATATAGTGCCAGTGTCTGACTGGGAATTCAAAGAATATATTGGGGTTACGTGCACCCACAATTTTTACTACTGGTATACAGTGCCATTGTCTGACTGGGAATTCAAAGAATATATTGGGAATACAAATACCCTCATTTCTTGCTACTGCCATATAGTGCCAGTGTCTGACTGGGAATTCAAAGAATATATTGGGGTTACGTGCACCCACAATTTTTACTACTGGTATACAGTGCCATTGTCTGACTGGGAATTCAAAGAATATATTGGGAATACAAATACCCTCATTTCTTGCTACTGCCATATAGTGCCAGTGTCTGACTGGGAATTCAAAGAATATATTGGGGTTACGTGCACCCACAATTTTTACTACTGGTATACAGTGCCATTGTCTGACTGGGAATTCAAAGAATATATTGGGAATACAAATACCCTCATTTCTTGCTACTGCCATATAGTGCCAGTGTCTGACTGGGAATTCAAAGAATATATTGGGGTTACGTGCACCCACAATTTTTACTACTGCCATATAGTGCCATTGTCTGACTGGGAATTCAAAGAATATATTGGGAATACAAATACCCTCATTTCTTGCTACTGCCATATAGTGCCAGTGTCTGACTGGGAATTCAAAGAATATATTGGGGTTACGTGCACCCACAATTTTTACTACTGGTATACAGTGCCATTGTCTGACTGGGAATTCAAAGAATATATTGGGAATACAAATACCCTCATTTCTTGCTACTGCCATATAGTGCCAGATTCTGACTGGTAATTCAAAGAATATATTGGGGTTACGTGCACCCACAATTTTTACTACTGGTATACAGTGCCATTGTCTGACTGGGAATTCAAAGAATATATTGGGAATACAAATACCCTCATTTCTTGCTACTGCCATATAGTGCCAGTGTCTGACTGGGAATTCAAAGAATATATTGGGGTTACGTGCACCCACAATTTTTACTACTGGTATACAGTGCCATTGTCTGACTGGGAATTCAAAGAATATATTGGGAATACAAATACCCTCATTTCTTGCTACTGCCATATAGTGCCAGTTTCTGACTGGTAATTCAAAGAATATATTGGGGTTACGTGCACCCACAATTTTTACTACTGGTATACAGTGCCATTGTCTGACTGGGAATTCAAAGAATATATTGGGGTTATAAATACCCTCATTTCTTGCTACTGCCATATAGTGCCAGTTTCTGACTGGTAATTCAAAGAATATATTGTGGTTACGTGCACCCACAATTTTTACTACTGGTATACAGTGCCATTGTCTGACTGGGAATTCAAAGAATATATTGGGAATACAAATACCCTCATTTCTTGCTACTGCCATATAGTGCCAGTGTCTGACTGGGAATTCAAAGAATATATTGGGGTTACGTGCACCCACAATTTTTACTACTGCCATATAGTGCCATTGTCTGACTGGGAATTCAAAGAATATATTGGGAATACAAATACCCTCATTTCTTGCTACTGCCATATAGTGCCAGTGTCTGACTGGGAATTCAAAGAATATATTGGGGTTACGTGCACCCACAATTTTTACTACTGGTATACAGTGCCAATTTCTAACTAGGAATTCAAAATGCGCAAGGCTCCCGGAAAGGGACGTGGACGAGGCCGTGGGCGAGGTCGGGGGAATGGTTCTGGGGAGCAAGGTAGCAGTGAAGCCACAGGGCGTCCCGTGCCTACTCCTGTGGGGCAGCAAGCATTGCGCCACTCCACAGTGCCAGGGTTGCTTGCCACATTAACTAAACTGCAGGGTACAAACCTTAGTAGGCCCGAGAACCAGGAACAGGTCTTGCAATGGCTGTCAGAGAACGCTTACAGCACATTGTCCAGCAGCCAGTCAGACTCTGCCTCCTCTCCTCCTATTACCCAACAGTCTTGTCTTCCTTCCTCCCAAAATTCCGAAGCTTTACAGAACAATAACCCAAACTGTCCCTGCTCCCCAGAGCTGTTCTCCGCTCCTTTCATTGTCCCTCAACCTGCCTCTCCACGTCACGATTCCACGAACCTAACAGAGGAGCATCTGTGTCCAGATGCTCAAACACTAGAGTCTCCTCCATCTCCGTTCGATTTGGTGGTGGATGACCAGCAACCCACCCTCATCGACGATGATGTGACGCAGTTGCCGTCAGGGCATCCAGTTGACCGGCGCATTGTGCGGGAGGAGGAGATGAGACAGGAGTTGGAAGAGGAAGTGGTGGATGATGAGGACACTGACCCGACCTGGACAGGGGGGATGTCAAGCGGGGAAAGTAGTGTGGATGTTGAGGCAGGTGCAGCACCAAAAAGGGTAGCTAGAGGCAGAGGCAGAGGTCAGCAGCTTAGGCGAAGCCAGGCCACACCCGGAATCTCCCAAGATGTTCCAGTTCGTACCCAGCCCCGAAAAACTCCCACCTCGAGGGCACGTTTCTCGAAGGTGTGGAGTTTTTTCAAGGAATGCGCCGAGGACAGATATAGTGTTGTCTGCACAATTTGCCTCTCGAAATTGATTAGGGGCTCTGAGAAGAGCAACCTGTCCACCACTTCAATGCGCCGTCATTTGGAATCCAAGCACTGGAATCAGTGGCAGGCAGCAACGGCAGGACAAAGGCCGCCTGCCGTTCACGCCACTGCCACTGCCACTGCCTCTGCCTCTGCCACTGCCACTGCTGACTGTGCTGGCGATGCACTCCAGAGGACGAGCCAGGACACCACTTCATCTGCCTCCGCCACTTTGTTGACTTCTACCTCATCCTCCCCTGGTCCTGTCTTATCTCCTTCTCCTGCACCATCAAAGGCACCATCAGGCGTTTCTTTACAACAACCCACCATCTCTCAGACATTGGAGCGGCGGCAGAAATACACTGCTAACCACCCACACGCGCAAGCCTTGAACGCCAACATCGCTAAACTGCTGGCCCAGGAGATGTTGGCGTTCCGGCTTGTTGAAACTCCCGCCTTCCTGGACCTGATGGCAACTGCGGCACCTCGCTATGCCGTCCCTAGCCGTCACTACTTCTCCCGGTGTGCCGTCCCCGCCTTGCACCAGCACGTGTCACTCAACATCAGGCGGGCCCTTAGTTCCGCGCTTTGCACAAAGGTCCACTTGACCACCGACGCGTGGACAAGTGCATGCGGACAGGGACGCTACATTTCACTGACGGCACACTGGGTGAATGTAGTTGAGGCTGGGACTGCTTCCCAAACTGGCCCGGTGTACCTCGTCTCCCCGCCTAACATTCCTGGCAGGGACACGAGAAGAACACCCCCCTCCTCCTCCTCCTCTACCGCCTCCTCCTCCGCCACCGCCTCCTCCTCCGCCACCGCCTCCTCCTCCGCTGTTAGATTGACCCCAGCTACGAGTTGGAAACGTTGCAGCACTGGCGTTGGTAGACGTCAGCAGGCTGTGCTGAAGCTGATCAGCTTGGGGGACAGACAGCACACTGCCTCCGAGGTGAGGGATGCCCTCCTCGATGAGACGGCAATATGGTTTGAGCCGCTGCACCTGGGCCCAGGCATGGTCGTTTGTGATAACGGCCGGAACCTGGTAGCAGCTCTGGAGCTTGCCGGACTCCAACATGTTCCATGCCTGGCCCACGTCTTCAACCTAGTGGTGCAACGTTTCCTAAAGAGCTACCCCAATGTTCCAGAGCTACTGGTGAAAGTGCGGCGCATGTGCGCCCACTTTCGCAAGTCGACAGTAGCCGCTGCTAGCTTAAAATCTCTCCAGCAACGCCTGCATGTGCCACAACACCGGCTTTTGTGCGACGTCCCCACACGCTGGAACTCAACGTTTCAGATGTTGAATAGAGTGGTTGAGCAGCAGAGACCTTTGATGGAATACCAGCTACAAAACCCTAGGGTGCCACAAAGTCAGCTGCCTCAGTTTCACATCCATGAGTGGCCATGGATGAGAGACCTTTGTGACATCCTACGGGTCTTTGAGGAGTCCACAAGGAGGGTGAGCTCTGAGGATGCGATGGTGAGCCTTACAATCCCGCTCTTGTGTGTTCTGAGAGAATCCCTGATTGACATCAGGGATAACTCAGATCACACAGAGGAGTTAGGGATAGCATCCGATCCGTCACAGCTGGAGAGTAGGTCCACACATCTGTCCGCTTCACTGCGTTTAATGGAGGAGGAGGAGGAGGAGGAGGAGGAGGAGGAAGAAGAGTTGTCCGATGATGTGATGGTGATACAGGAGGCTTCTGGGCAACTTCGAATCGTCCCATTGTTGCAGCGCGGATGGGTAGACATGGAGGATGAGGAGGAAATGGAGATTGAACTTTCCGGTGGGGCCAGAGGAGTCATGCCAACTAACACTGTGGCAGACATGGCTGAGTTCATGTTGGGGTGCTTTACAACCGACAAGCGTATTGTCAAAATCATGGAGGACAACCAGTACTGGATCTTTGCTATCCTTGACCCCCGGTATAAAAACAACATCTCGTCTTTTATTCCGGTAGAGGGGAGGGCCAATCGCATCAATGCTTGCCACAGGCAATTGGTGCAGAATATGATGGAGATGTTTCCAGCATGTGACGTTGGCGGCAGGGAGGGCAGTTCCTCCAGTAGGCAACCAAGTTCTCACCGGTCCACACAAACGAGGGGCACACTGTCTAAGGTCTGGGACACCTTGATGGCACCCCCTCGCCAAAGTGCCGCCACGGAGGGTCCTAGTGTCACCAGGCGTGAGAAGTATAGGCGCATGTTGCGGGAATACCTTTCCGACCACAGCCCTGTCCTCTCCGACCCCTCTGCGCCCTACACGTATTGGGTGTCGAAGTTGGACCTGTGGCTTGAACTTGCCCTATATGCCTTGGAGGTGCTGTCCTGTCCTGCCGCCAGCGTCCTATCTGAGAGGGTGTTCAGTGCAGCCGGTGGCATCATCACTGACAAGCGCACCCGTCTGTCAGCTGAGAGTGCCGACCGGCTCACTTTGATAAAAATGAACCACCACTGGGTAGAGCCGTCATTTTTGTGCCCACCTGTGTAAAGCACCCCAACATGAAACTCCATGTCTGTACTCAACCTCTCCAATTCCTCCGCATCCTCATACTCATCCACCATAAGCGTTGCACAATTCTGCTAATACTAGGCTCCCTCCACCCTGATTTCCCCCAACTCTGCTGGTTAGAGGCTCCCTCCACCCTGATTTCCACCAACTCTGCTGGTTAGAGGCTCCCTCCACCATGAATTTGCCCAAACTGGGCTGTTTAGAGGCTCCCTCCACCATGAATTGGTCCAAACTGGGGTTTTTAGAGGCTCCCTCCACCATGAATTGGTCCAAACTGGGCTGTTTAGAGGCTCCCTCCACCATTAATTGGTCCAAACTTGGCTGTTTAGAGGCTCCCTCCACCATTAATTGGTCCAAACTGGGCTGGTTAGAGGCTCCCTCCACCATGAATTGGTCCAAACTGGGTTTTTTAGAGGCTCCCTCCACCATGAATTGGTCCAAACTGGGGTTTTTAGAGGCTCCCTCCACCATGAATTGGTCCAAACTGGGCTGTTTAGCGGCTCCCTCCACCATTAATTGGTCCAAACTGGGCTGGTTAGAGGCTCCCTCCACCATGAATTTGCCCAAACTGGGCTGTTTAGAGGCTCCCTCCACCATGAATTTGCCCAAACTGGGCTGGTTAGAGGCTCCCTCCACCATGAATTGGTCCAAACTGGGGTTTTTAGAGGCTCCCTCCACCATGAATTGGTCCAAACTTGTCTGTTTAGAGGCTCCCTCCACCATTAATTGGTCCAAACTGGGCTGGTTAGAGGCTCCCTCCACCATGAATGTGCCCAAACTGGGCTGTTTAGAGGCTCCCTCCACCATGAATTTGCCCAAACTGGGCTGGTTAGAGGCTCCCTCCACCATGAATTGGTCCAAACTGGGGTTTTTAGAGGCTCCCTCCACCATGAATTGGTCCAAACTTGGCTGTTTAGAGGCTCCCTCCACCATGAATTGGTCCAAACTTGGCTGTTTAGAGGCTCCCTCCACCATGAATTGGTCCAAACTGGGGTGGTTAGAGGCTCCCTCCACCATTAATTGGTCCAAACTGGGCTGGTTAGAGGCTCCCTCCACCATTAATTGGTCCAAACTGGGCTGGTTAGAGGCTCCCTCCACCATTAATTGGTCCAAACTGGGCTGGTTAGAGGCTCCCTCCACCATTAATTGGTCCAAACTGGGCTGGTTAGAGGCTCCCTCCACCATGAATTTGCCCAAACTGGGCTGTTTAGAGGCTCCCTCCACCATGAATTTGCCCAAACTGGGCTGGTTAGAGGCTCCCTCCACCATGAATTGGTCCAAACTGGGGTTTTTAGAGGCTCCCTCCACCATGAATTGGTCCAAACTTGGCTGTTTAGAGGCTCCCTCCACCATGAATTGGTCCAAACTGGGGTGGTTAGAGGCTCCCTCCACCATTAATTGGTCCAAACTGGGCTGGTTAGAGGCTCCCTCCACCATTAATTGGTCCAAACTGGGCTGGTTAGAGGCTCCCTCCACCATGAATTTGCCCAAACTGGGCTGTTTAGAGGCTCCCTCCACCATGAATTTGCCCAAACTGGGCTGGTTAGAGGCTCCCTCCACCATGAATTGGTCCAAACTGGGGTTTTTAGAGGCTCCCTCCACCATGAATTGGTCCAAACTTGTCTGTTTAGAGGCTCCCTCCACCATTAATTGGTCCAAACTGGGCTGGTTAGAGGCTCCCTCCACCATGAATGTGCCCAAACTGGGCTGTTTAGAGGCTCCCTCCACCATGAATTTGCCCAAACTGGGCTGGTTAGAGGCTCCCTCCACCATGAATTGGTCCAAACTGGGGTTTTTAGAGGCTCCCTCCACCATGAATTGGTCCAAACTTGGCTGTTTAGAGGCTCCCTCCACCATGAATTGGTCCAAACTTGGCTGTTTAGAGGCTCCCTCCACCATGAATTGGTCCAAACTGGGGTGGTTAGAGGCTCCCTCCACCATTAATTGGTCCAAACTGGGCTGGTTAGAGGCTCCCTCCACCATTAATTGGTCCAAACTGGGCTGGTTAGAGGCTCCCTCCACCATTAATTGGTCCAAACTGGGCTGGTTAGAGGCTCCCTCCACCATTAATTGGTCCAAACTGGGCTGGTTAGAGGCTCCCTCCACCATTAATTGGTCCAAACTGGGCTGGTTAGAGGCTCCCTCCACCATTAATTGGTCCAAACTGGGCTGGTTAGAGGCTCCCTCCACCATGAATTTGCCCAAACTGGGCTGTTTAGAGGCTCCCTCCACCATGAATTTGCCCAAACTGGGCTGGTTAGAGGCTCCCTCCACCATGAATTGGTCCAAACTGGGGTTTTTAGAGGCTCCCTCCACCATGAATTGGTCCAAACTTGGCTGTTTAGAGGCTCCCTCCACCATGAATTGGTCCAAACTGGGGTGGTTAGAGGCTCCCTCCACCATTAATTGGTCCAAACTGGGCTGGTTAGAGGCTCCCTCCACCATTAATTGGTCCAAACTGGGCTGGTTAGAGGCTCCCTCCACCATGAATTTGCCCAAACTGGGCTGTTTAGAGGCTCCCTCCACCATGAATTTGCCCAAACTGGGCTGGTTAGAGGCTCCCTCCACCATGAATTGGTCCAAACTGGGGTTTTTAGAGGCTCCCTCCACCATGAATTGGTCCAAACTTGGCTGTTTAGAGGCTCCCTCCACCATTAATTGGTCCAAACTGGGCTGGTTAGAGGCTCCCTCCACCATGAATTGGTCCAAACTGGGTTTTTTTAGAGGCTCCCTCCACCATGAATTTGCCCAAACTGGGCTGTTTAGAGGCTCCCTCCACCATGAATTGGTCCAAACTGGGCTGGTTAGAGGCTCCCTCCACCATGAATTTGCCCAAACTGGGCTGGTTAGAGGCTCCCTCCACCATGAATTTGCCCAAACTGGGCTGGTTAGAGGCTCCCTCCACCATGAATTGGTCCAAACTGGGGTTTTTAGAGGCTCCCTCCACCATGAATTTGCCCAAACTGGGGTGTTTAGAGGCTCCCTCCACCATGAATTTGCCCAAACTCTGCTGGTTAGAGGCTCAATCCACCCTGATTTTCAAAACAAATGTTGGTGCCAACCTCAACTTACTACAAGGGTCAAATTCACTGCTGGTGACAAGCTCTCCTCACTGCAAGTGCCAAATACACATGTTTCAAGGTGTTTTCCTACTGTCAGAGAGGTGGTATTGAGTGTGTAAAGTGTGTAGTTGTTAGGCTGTGATGTTGGGGTAATAGAGGGTCTTTGGTGTGTTAGATGCCCCCAGACATGCTTCCCCTGCTGTCCCAGTGTCATTCCAGAGGTGTTGGCATCATTTCCTGGGGTGTCATAGTGGACTTGGTGACCCTCCAGACACGGATTTGGGTTTCCCCCTTAACGAGTATCTGTTCCCCATAGACTATAATGGGGTTCGAAACCCGTTCGAACACACGAACATTGAGCGGCTGTTCGAATCGAATTTCGAACCTCGAACATTTTAGTGTTCGCTCATCTCTATTTATAATATGGAAATAATATGACATTTATGATGCTCATGTCTGGATGGAGCACATGGCAGATGGAGGTGTTTCATATGCATGATATTTATGCACTGTTAGAAAAAGAAAACTGATAAATTTTATTCATACATATGAGATATGGAAATGAATGATATGCTAACCCACACAAAGGATTTTATACAATTATACATATTTATAGTTGCACTTAGTCTTAAAGCTTATTACTTCTGCTTTACCAACAGTTTACAGAATAACATTACATAAAGTGGTCTGAATGACTGTAATAACATACAGAGCAACCTAAAGAGGATCTGTCAGCACTTGTCAATATAAGCTGCTCATGAGGCTGGTATATTCATGAGCTACACTCAATCTTCAACCATCTTGTCTAAATGGCATGCTCCTTTTAATCTACCCCCGCTTCTAGTGTTACTAAAATCAAACTTGGCACAGCACAAACTGACTTTTGCTTATGAATATACTGAACTCATGAGCTCTAGCGGTCCTTTAGCTGGTCTCATAGAATGCTCATTTTAACATTAGGATTTTACAGGCATTCAAACATGAATTTTCAAAGCAAGTATTGTGAGGAAGGTAGCTTGGTAGCAGCAATGGTGCAAACCCAACCTGTCAAAGACAGGGACACAATGTCTGGTGCAAACAGTGTTATTTGGAAAGACAGCAAAACAAATAAACCTTCACTTTAGGTACAGAATAAGCAAAATAAAATACAGCCTTAACTTCAGGCAAAACGTCAAAGAAAACCCTGCTCGTCCGAGTACTAACTAAACAGTAAAAAGCTAACTATATGTGTGGCTTACTACCAACTACACGAACAAACAAAATGGCACAGTATGGTCTCACCAGACTCTCAGTATTTCAGGACAGACCCAGGCACCTCCTCTCACTCCCAGTAACACGCCTAAGACCCACACCTGGGCTGAGGCCTACTCAAGACCCGCACTGCACCACAGGTATCTAAGAAACCTGGGAGGCATATACTGTGATTCCCGCCCTCTGCCTGTCACCTTCTCACAGTACACAAATCTTAAGAGTCCTATAACTTAGCTCCCATAATATACTGTCCTCTAGTAGAAAGAAGCCAACAGAAGTTTTACATTTTCATACATATATTTCAGTGGAATATTTTGGCCCAACATGGAATATTACAATATAAGATTTTTATTGACAATATACCATTTATATTATTTCTCATTGCTCATATAGGGTACAGGAATTGTCACCATTCATGTCAGTACTGTCACCAATGGAGCTAACAATCTAGAGAAAAATTTTATAGGAAACAAATTAACCTTTAGGCATGGTTTCCAGAATGTGGAATGAAAGCCTAGGGAGAACATACAAACTCCATCCTAATGTTGTTGAATTAAAACATGTAGCCCCAGTATTGCACGGCAACCACTACAAACCCTGATCCATCTTGTGTTTGATTTGTATACCAAAATGTAACCTATGTTTTTTTCAGACCAACGTGATGAAGAACTACCAACTCTTCTGCACTTCTCTGCAAAATATGGGTTGAAAAAATTAACAGCTCTCCTTCTCACGTGTCCTGGAGCTTTACAAGCTTACAGCGTGGCTAATAAAGATGGGGACTTCCCAAACAACATTGCAGAAAAATATGGCTTTATGGACCTGCGGCAATTTATAGACGAATATGTGGTGAGTATCTTTCAATTGGGAGCATAAGGTTCTGAAATTAATAAAAATTACATTTAGAGTGTCAACTATCATGTAGCGCTGTCTAGCTGAGTCAGATGGTGGATCCCATATGATTCTAACAACTTGGCAATGATGAGACATTATTATGCAAGAGTCAGATGAATTCAATTTATTCTTGTTTAACATGTAGACACTGTTTTAGTATTTAATAAAACAAGCAATGGTTCCAAATCTATGAGTAATATATATATATATATATATATATATATATATATATATATATATATATATATATTGCTATGTTATATGTAGATATTAATGTTAAATTTGTACAGTGTAATTTGCATATGTTCTGCAGATTTGCAGCCTTTCAGGCAATTATTAAAGTCTGAAGCCAACATATAAAAAGAGAACTTTTTAAAGCATAATGCATTCTGTAATAAACTACACTCCTGTAGGGCTGATCTCATAGTGGAGGCTGAGATTATGGAGTGATGATGCGAATTTGTGGCCTCTGTATCTCTGTATTTATATGCTGGCGTTCCCATCTAGACTGTCAGAAACAACTTTCTGACAGTGAAGAGCTATTGGTAACCCAATGGAAAAAATGTTCTAGCCCTCAAAAACACATGTAGGAAAGAAAAAAACAAAAATGGGCCTTGAACTGGTTAAAGGATTCTCCCCCCCCCCCCCCCCCAAACATAAAAACTACTATATATTAACAAATCAGGAGTTAGAGTAATACCCAAAGTCTGGTAATGATATCTGATTTTTATAGATATTAGAAGCTATATTAGAGCAGATAGCTTCTCGCAAATTCTCCTGTTTTGTCAGCATGTTCTAGAAATAACTAAGACACAATTTGACATCAGTTGCTGAGAAATCAAAAGAAATGTACTAAGATGTCGTACTTCTTACATTATTAAAGGGGAGTTTTGGGGGTTAATTTTTTTTTCATATACAGTTTAGAAAGAGATATTTAAACCCAAATATAATTCATTTCTTTCTAGACATACAGATGGTATAAATTAAAGGGGTCTCAAAAAATAAATTTTATTGTTTGTATAATGAAAGGTTATACAGTCTTACAATATACTTTTTGTATTGCTTCCTTGCGGTTCTCTAGATCTCTGCTTGCTGTCATTCTTTGTTTACGTCCAGTGGATAAAACTCATTCCTTGGTCATGTGATATACAGTCCAGGGTCATGTGATATACAGTCCAGGGTCATGTGATATACAGTCCAGGGTCATGTGATGAGCACTCAGGTGCACAGCTCGTTACAGTCACAACACAGTAGTCAGAGTTCTGTCTTGTAACGAGCTATGCACCTGTGTGTCCATCACATGACCATGAACTGTATATCACATGACCTGACCACAGACTGATTTTTACCCACTGGAAGTAAGCAGAATGAATGACAACATTCATTTTACTGAAACTGGATAACCCCTTTAACCAGAAAACATTTTAGCGAAATAGATATTGAAAGTAAATATAATTTTAAAACATTATAAGATGATATTGTATTTTATGTTATTATGTTATATTTTTCATTTTTTTGTGCAAAAAAGGAAACTGCTGACATGTTGAGAAGTCATATCAAGGAGGAACTAATGCACGAAAATGAAGATGAACGTATATATGAGCCAATGGCAAACTTGTCCACTGACCTCCTTATGAAATATACAGTACAGCCTGATACAGATTTATATCTACCTATGAGAGGCGCAGGGATTCCAGATGACACTGAAGAAATATGTAAGTGTTTATTACATTGTTCCCTGTACTTTATATAGGTTTAAGGCAAACTATCTACTGTATAGTCCCAGAAGACGCTGATACTGCTTTACCCAAGTGGGGTTTTTTGTGTGCATTTTTAAACAATTTTTTGCTGAAACTCACAGCATGTCATTTATACCTGCCGAAATATTGGCGTTTTCCCTATTGATATAGTAAGGGAAGAAAATCCACAGCGAAAGAACTAGTGCTTTTTTTTGCTACAAATAACTCCTCCCCTATGCACAGGTCCCTGAGTGCCCCATGTACATGGAGAGAGAGTAGACATGTACAGTGACTACTCCATTTATCTCTTTGAGACTGACATAGATCTCTTGTATGGCCTGGTTCACATCTACGTTCAGTATTCCAGTCGGGGAGTCTGCTTGGGGACCACCCGAACGGAATACCAAACGCATTAAAAAGTGGTGAGTGATGAGTACATGGAGAGAGAGTAGACATGTACAGTGACTACTCCATTTATCTCTTTGAGACTGACATAGATCTCTTGTATGGCCTGGTTCACATCTACGTTCAGTATTCCAGTCGGGGAGTCTGCTTGGGGACCACCCGAACGGAATACCAAACGCATTAAAAAGTGGTGAGTGATGAGTACATGGAGAGAGAGTAGACATGTACAGTGACTACTCCATTTATCTCTTTGAGACTGACATAGATCTCTTGTATGGCCTGGTTCACATCTACGTTCAGTATTCCAGTCGGGGAGTCTGCTTGGGGACCACCCGAACGGAATACCAAACGCATTAAAAAGTGGTGAGCAATGAAAGCACACGGACCCCCATAGACTATAATGTGACTAAAATAACTACTTTCCTCTCTGCATGATTCATGCGGACACCTCGCGGAAAACACATGGACCCCATTAAAGTCAATGGGGTCCGTGTACTTTCATTGCTCACCGCGCTCGGTATTCTGTTTGGGGTCCCCAAGCGGACTCCCGGGAACGGAATACCGAACGCAGATCTAAACCAGCCCTTAAGCTGAAGCCCCACATTGCTGAAACACAGCTTTTTTTTATGCAGATTTTGTTGCAGTTTTTTTGAGCCAAAGCCAGGAGTGGATTGAGCAGAAGGGAGAAGTATAAGAACATCTTATATATTTCCCATTCCTGTTGTAGCCATACTTGCCTTTGGCTCAAAAAAACACAGCAATATCTACAACAAAATAAGCTGTGTTTCCGCAACGTGGGGCCTTAGCCTTACATCAGTCCCATATAAATGAATGGAGCCCTGATGGTCGTACATGTGCCCTTCTGCATTGGTTTTCATGATTACCAGGGGAGTCCAGCACTCAGATCCCAGCAGACAGACACTCATAGGGAATAAGTGTTATAGTAAGAAATCCCCTAACAAATCACAAAAACTAATAAAAAATGACTGACAAATCCCCTTTCTTTCTGTAACAGATGGTGACAAACCTCCTTTAAAGTAAAGTATACGAGTACATAGATGGCTTGTTCAATTTCCTGCTTGTTTTACAAAAAAAAAATAAAAAAAAAAATATCAGGAACAAAACCATCAGAGCAGATATTTTTCTGTTTAAATAGAAAAAAAAAAAGGACTAACAGGAACAAACACTGTTCATACCCTCTGTTTCCCGTCACAGCAAGATACAAAGCCATAGGTCATCTGCTGTGTCAGAATAAACACTGCTAAAAATTGGCTCTAACCTGACATCCTTAGTTTGTGATAAACAATGGCTATGATATAACAGCGGCCCTCCCAGCTCTGGGATGACATTATCATTTCGGTGCTATATATGGGTGCTACGGTCATGTTACTTTCTACATGGAGGCAGCAAACACTATCGCTGATCATCCTTGGATAATCTATACAGTAATTGTAAAGCAATACTACATGTGCCTTATACCCAAGGTTCTTACTACTTGTTAAATGACTAGTGATATTTACCATGGATCTGATTAAAGTGCATTTTGGTCCACGTCTGTAGATTGGAATTGATATAATAAATTGGAATGATGTCCAAGGCCAGAATCTGTGCTTGAGATACAGTTATGCCTACTGCTACCTTGACAACAATTTGCCATAACAACTGTAAATCAAAGCCAAATTTTCTGAATGAGTCAGTCTTATATATTTGTAGTAATTCCTGTTATGCACTTGAAAGACAGTAATAGTACAATAAAAGATGTAAGGATGGTACAATTTATGAATGTGCCTACTATGCTTATACATGGTATGAACCTACTACATACCTACACCTTCTATCACCTCCACTTGTCTTCCACTATTGGACTTTTCCACTAATAACCTGCAGAACGGTTCAGAATTTCCATTTCTTTGCCATTGCCCTGTCAAACCAATCTTGCAGTCTATCAATGGATTTCAAAGACAGGTTGTTTTTTTCCGTCAGTGCTCAGTTTTCTTTTATCTGTGACACTTGTAGAGAATTCTGCCAAATACATAAATTGTGTAATTGTGGGGTTTATATTATTCAAAATGTTTCTTCTTCTGTGACATAAACAATGCACATTGCCAAAGTATTTGTGCTGCTGCTCTATGCTCCATAAATGTTGGTTTATCTCCATCCATGACACAGACAAATTGCCCTATCAAAGAATTTACTAGTGTCTTTTCAGTGCTCTGTACATGCAACCCTACAAGTTTTTATCCCCATCTAGACTCAAGCAGATTGGACTGATAAAAAACTAAATGATATAACTGAACTGAGGCCTGGTTTACATTTGTGTTCTGGTTTCTGTTCGGGGAGTCCACCTGAGGAACCCCCCAAATGGAAACTTATCTGCAGAAAAAACCTATCTGCATAAAAAAGCAGTTACCTAAGGAAACCCACGGACCTCATAGACTACAATGGGGTCCGTGTGGTTTCCACTTGGTTTCCGCATAAAAAATAAGGAGAGAAAAGTGCTGCTTGCGGCACTTTTCTTTGCGCATATTTCATTCGGATAGTGGAACAGAGTGACCCGAACACAGATGTGAACCGGGCCTGTTTCCTATGTACGCTTTACACATGCTGTACAATGGGATTATCCAAAAAATGCAGCAGTGCGAAGCAAAAGATATTTAGTATTTTTTGGCTTTTGGAATTTTTTAATGAGAGTAAATCGCTAATTTATGCAACAATTATTGCATAATACAATGAACACTATATGCTAAAATCAAGGCTAAGGCTCTACATATCACATCACAGCTAAAAATAACTGTTGATAAAATTAAGCAAATAGCTGTGAAATTGTTGTATTTGTGCATTTTATGTTAAGGGTTACTTTATATCCTTACAGATTCTGAAATGATGCAAATTAAAGATGATTTTTTATCATCTCAAACACAATCTGCTCATGAGGAAGACTCAGCGCTACGTAGAATCCTAGGTAAGCTGTAGAAAGGTTTTCATATTTAGCTTTTTCAGTATATGGACTCTTATGAACATTATTCCCAGGTCCTGTTTGTAGGTTACCACCCTGCACATTATCAGTTGCGCTTACACTAACACTGAGACTTCAAGGGAATCTGTCACCAAGAAACTCCATATCAAACCAGCTGAGTACCATCATACCTTTAGACAATCCATAAATGTACCATTTCCTTGAAGGCCATTTTTGCGGCTGGTGACAGAGGTGGTTTACACATGTGACTAATGGTTCCATAAATGTGCTTTAGGCTAACGCCGCACGTTGCGGAAATGCAGCTTTTTTTGTTGCCAATTTTGTTCCAGTATTTTGAGCCAAAGCCAAGAATGGGAATACAAGAGGATTGGGAGATATATATATATATATATATATATATATATATATATATATATATAAAGTTCTTATACTTCTACCTTCTGCTCAGTCCACACAACAAAATTTGCCACAAAAAAGCTGCAATTCCGCAACATGGGGCATTAGCCTTAGGAGCCATTTTGCTGGTGGTAAACTCTCCCTAAAGAATAACCCCCTATTTGATTCCAGGTTAGCCTCCTCAGTATTCTAACCCTTGTCCTTCATGTCAATCCACCTTAGAAAATATGAGGAAGAAGAACAGGTTTTGCGTCATTACTGAATGACATTTGCATTACTAAATACACAAATACTTTTATTTTTAAGCCTATCCTCCAGAAAACAGTTGTGATGACGACGCTGAAGAAAAAGGTGTATACGACATATGCATAGGGGAATCCTTCTATGACACAGTTTGTGAAGGAATGCTACACTCAATAGCAGCAATGAGTCGACCTCCTGTACCTGTCCCAAGACCGGAGCAGCTACCAGATAGAGAGCCTTACATTGCACAGTGTAAGTTTAAGCTGTAGTTTTAAGAATATATTATTTTATTAACACATTCACTAACACTGTAACTAACACTGTATTTTTTATCAATGAAGATAAAGGATAAAACTAATTTCATAGGTTTATAACTTGGTCTTCCTTCACTGCACTGGTCAATTATATTACAAATGTTACGCTTGGTAATATGTAAAACATGGCATGACTGGCCATTGTAAACCAGCCTGAAAGGGAACCTGGCCAAAAGGTTGTGGCAAAAACCGCGACATTTTACAGTGCCTTCAAAGTTGATGGGATTCTGGCTAGTCCTACCCACGTATTGCAGAAATTATTTGCAGTGAAAATGCTGCAATTCACAAATCACAAAATGTCATTTATACCTATGGAAATGCTGGAGGTTTTCTGTACAGGTATAATAGAAACAGAAGGTCTGCACAGGAAAACTCTGTGGACTTTCTCGGAAAAGCACTGCAAGAAAAACTGCAATGTATTTCCGCCACGGTTTTTCCCCATAGCGCTTTTTGGCTGTGGCTTGCTGGGTGTTGTGTTTAAGCTTAAAGAAGTTTTCCAGGTAAACTTAAATGTATTTAAAAGATCTAAGCAGGGTCCTAAAATAAAAAAAAAAAAGGATACTCACCTCTACTACTCAAAAGAATAGTCATCAATCCCCATTGCTCTGCATCTGACACTGCCTGGGTCCCTGTTACTTTCCTCTTCCTGGTGTCTAATGCACACAGGAGACATGTGTGCTAATGTCAGATATCAGCCAGTCACTACGTGTGGTAGGTCACCGCTGCAGCCATTGTTTGATTGAGTTGGCATCTCCAGCCTTTCCCAATATGTCAAGTGACTCCATAAAATGGGCAGGAACAAGGAACAATGAGGTCCCTACATTCAGATCTTTTAAGTATATTGAAGATTCCCTTGAAACTCCCTATATGTCATTGGCATGTTTGATCCCTGCAGAAGTGTTTTTCCACTTTTTTAAAGGGGTTTCTTAACATTCTTTTTTTTTTTTTTTATTTAACCCACCTCATATATCCCTTCTCTTCCAAGATCTAGCCCTCCAGATCCATTACGTTTTCAGCCAATAATAGCTAGAGTGCACGGTGCTGTACTGTGAAACATATGACTATCTATTAGGATGGCAAATGCATCGTTCTGTAGCACTGATCTATTAGACAGTTATAGAGGATAAAAGATAATATGGGCATGTTGGACCTCGATGAGGTACCCCTTTAAGATGATACTCACTATACAGCAGAGTACCTTCCATGAAAGCAAACAATAAACCTGTTATGGGGCCTGCGGTAGAAGGGAGGAGAGCAACAAAGACCTTCTTTTCCTACTTATCCACACAGAAAAGGGGTTTTCCTGCAGCTGTCACTGCCGGCTCAACTCACTGCATAGAGGTATTTTAAAGGGCGTCTACACCACCATAATTGCTTTTATATCTCTTATATGCTTGTTGTGGGAGCAGTTAGGGTCTGCCGGAGCACCTGTTTTGGCTTGTGGTTGCTGGCACATCATCCCTGCCAATCTTTGTTAGCAGATGGAGGTAGACAACAACCACAGGAAGACAGGTACTCTACCAGGGGTGGTTCCAGAAGCACCAAACAGCTCAGAAGCATATAGATAAAAAAGTTGATTTTCTAGGCAGCAGAACTGCACTTTGACATAAAAAAAAGTAAACTTGCTATGCTAGGAACCACTCCTGCAACCGCATATAAGTAGTTCAGAAGCAATTTTTTTGGATGTGGTAGACTAAATTCAAAGGATTATTACCATCTTGGTAAATCAATGCTGAGATGGGAATAACTGGCCATAAGTCCCAACCACCAGGGCAGGACTTATGGAAACAGGTGAGTGGTGCTGCTCAGGGGGACAGCTACAGGGGGTGCAGAGATGGCAGTCACAAAATGGCTCAAGGTAGATAGGGGTCCCAATAGAGATTTTATTGTGAGGTGGGGCCCATTCTACATTTTGTTATATTTCTATTAATTCTATATACGCTATAAATTACATAACAAAAATAAGTCTATGAAAAAGTAGTTCCCTATGCCTTATGAAAAGCATAGGTTAGGTTAGCCATAGTGAAAGCCTATCGTCATACACTTCCTCATTTAAAGCCAGTACTGTCAGTTCTATTTGCCTTTTACTCTGCAAACAGTAAAAGCAGAAAAAGTCATTCGGATTTAATACCTTCTATTCACTGGTAAATCTCTTCGCTCGGGATAAAGATGAACACACACAGCACTGATAGGTTCACTGACAAGAACAGGCAATTATACAAGAATAATCCTATTAGTACAGAACTCAGCTTATACAACTACAGTGTATTTGGAGCTAATGTGGCTATAAGCAATATACCTTGATAGGCTTGTAACAGGGTAAGAGGGGTTAACCTCCTTAGACAGCAACTCTAGGTGGGGATCTGAAATGTCCATACGTAGTTCAGCTCTAGTCCAAGACCGGATACCATCTCTCTAGAAACAGTGTTGGTTCTGACTAGTATACATTTGGCTATTGTTTTCCTGGTTGTGCTGTGAACTATTGATTATGTAAAGTGTATGTAAGTGTGAATGGTAAGTAAGTACATAGGTAACTGTATGTTGTATGTAAGTGTATGTTGCGATGAGCCTTCTTTACCTTGTGTGAAGGCAGAACCTTGGTTGGGTTGGTCTCGTCTGCATTGTGCTGGGAAGCAGCCATTGCAACACAGGAGTTGGAGGCCTAGGGTATGAGTGTAGCTGGCAGTGCCACCTGTGAGAACAGCGGGGATACCCACTAGCTCATGTCAATGAGTCCTGTGTGCTTCATGTTACTTTCTGATATGCTGTATCCTGCATGTTTTTATCTCCGCTTGTTAACTGCTATCAAACCACGTAAAGTCTCGGTTCTGATAAAAAGAAGGGTTTATTTGACCTACAAAGAACAACACAAAACCGCTAGATCTGTGCTGTGTATTATATTGTAGTTGTCGCCACGTCATGTAAGGAGCTCACAGGCTTATAGATCATGATCTACCATGACTATAAGTCTGGCCAAAACAAGATTCACAAAGTCCAAAAGTAAACCACCACTTGTAAAACTGATAGCTGAGCAGTCACTGATGCTATTCAGCCCTTTTGCAGTGTATGTTTTCCTAATATGTTCCTTTAAAGGGGTTTTCCCATTATTGACATGTATCGCCAATTGACAAGATAGGGGATAGATGCCTGATTTCTGGGGATCTTACCATTGGAACCAACAGTAATCACGAGAATGGGGATTAAAGTTCCCCTGAATACTCCACTGGTGCATGTGTGGCCACCGATGCATTCACTTTTATAGTACTCCAGTAGTCCCATAGAAGTGAATGCAGCAGGTACCAAGCATGTGCACCACCACTTTAATCACATGGAGCACTGAGAACTTTGGATATGGGATGTGTCAGGGGAAAAACACACATTATTTGAGCCAAGGTAATTACTCAAAAAATGTTTTGTCTATTCTAGTTGTTACAAAGACAACAAGGAAAGAGAACGTTTATGTGGAGTCTTCAAACTCTTTGAAAGGTAAGTGTATTTGTGAATAAGAATGATTTATTATGCTTGTAAATCCCAGAGATGATATACAGACTTGGAATTAGTAACCTATGCATTTACAAAAAACAGAACTCAAAATTATAGCTAGTTCCTTAATTTAATAACAAAGTAGCGTGGTAACTAAGGCTTTATTCAAATTACACTGAAGTCTTTTGCTACATGTATATATCCAGAATACGTTACCCATAGAATTCAATACTCAGAAAGAAAACATATACCGTGCAATATGTCTTATTTGCAGGGTACCTCAGCCTAGAAAATCCCCTACTATGAATTTCTGCACAATAAAAAGATATTTTGATGTATACTGGCCTCCATCAGGTGATGTAAAGTACCAAGATTTACAGAATCCTTAAAGGATCACCTTCCCAAGAAATGTGGAACAACTTCAGCCTCCACTGGCAGTCTGACACAACTTTAGACCCTAACCACCTAGTGCGGCAATACAACAAATATGTGTCTTCTGCTTTTGATGTCATTGCTCTCTGGTGCACCAAAGTCCTCACTGCCATATGTCACGCACCCTAGTTTAACCAAACCATCAAAGGATTTTAAAAAAAGAAATTTGAATGCCAGTGGCAGAAACCTCAGTCACTGAAAGAGAAAATCTGACTTACCCGATACCTCTGGAACAATCAGCCATGAATGACAAAAAGTGCACCTTTCCATTACAAGAAACAAAAGGAACAGGCTGGCACAGCTGTCCTGCACAGTAAATAAACTCTGCAGTCTGCACTGCCTAAGACCTACTATCCCATCATTACAACAACTCTGGGAAAAAAATTTAATTGATATCTGATTTTTCAAGCGGACAGAAAAACCCTACATATCGGGTTTTTCTGTCCGCTTGAAAAGTCGGACATCTTTACATGCAGACACTGAAGGAAGGGCATGGAGTGCAAAAGAACGCACCCGATGTCCATTTAAATAAATGACAAGTGTCACGGACACAGCTAGTGTCCGCTCCTAATGTCCGTGCCAAATTTTGAGCAGACACTAGGAGCGGACACTACCTGTCGGACACAGACGGTAGTGTGAACGCCCCCTATGCAAGGATGTGATTAGTTAAAAATGACTTTTCCCAGTGATAGAGCCCCTTTAACCTTGATGACAAGCCCCCCCCAGATGAAGACTATTATTATCAAGATGCTAATAATGAGGCCAGTGGAAATGATCTTACTGTCTATGACTATGACTATTTTTCTTAATAAAAAAAATTACTGCAAAAAAGTACAAATGCAACCTTGGCAAGAGTCAGATAATTGGGGATTAGTAAGGTTTTCTCATTTTTGTGTAACTGTCAAAATGGACTGCTGAAAAATCGGTTATGTGGATAACAACATTCACATAAATGGATTTTAATGCAGTTGTGTGACAGCCATTAATAAAATGTCAATCACATGGCTGAAAACTATGTTCATGTAAATGTAGTCTGTAGAGATGAGCAAGTACTGTTCGGATCAGCCGATCCAAACAGCACGCACGCATTGAAATGAATGGACATAGCCGGCACGCGGGGGGTTAAGCGGCCGGCGTCAAAGCGGAAGTACCAGGTGCTTCCATTCATTTCAATGCGTGGTTGCTGTTCGGATCGGCTGATCCGAACAGTACTCGCTCATCTCTAGTAGTCTTACCTTGCATTTACATGACAGAGTTTCACCCATGTGACTACCATGTGAATAATGGCTTCCGTGCGCTTGTTATTCATGGCACTGCTGTATGCAAGAGACCTTAGAGCTGTAAGATCCATCCCATAACTAACCTCTACTACCAGTATATAAAAAAAAAAACAAATGCCAAAGGGGGATGGTCACTTAAATGGCTATATCTCTGGTTTTATACCATCTAGAAAAACGCCTCGTGTCATTCGAAAGCTATTTAGCCCATCCTTCCCACCAAATACTATCCCAAACGTCTCACCAAAAAGTAACAAAACAAATAGCATCAAATGGGGTGAAATTAAAACTCTTATTCATCACAGCACCACTGAGAACAATAATATAATGTTATAATAGCATCCAAAATGCTGTATCCCAACTTAGCACTATGCTGGGATAGGTTTTGGATGTTATTATAGTAGTGATATTTGTAGGGCTTTTACTGTGATATTTTCATTGAGTTCAGAGATGGTACCACCGTATTCCTTTAGGTCATGCTTATTTTTTTTTATTGTTCATACATTTGGAAGTGTATTCTATTGGCTATCTCAGGTCTGGATGCTAAAATACTTTGCAAATGTTATTACTGGGGGAAGCTTTGCTTTAGTAATAATAATGATAGTAAAAATAATAATTGTTATTTATATAGTGCCAACATATTCTGCTTAGTTTTCCTTTTTGCTCCTAGGACAATTCACTTGCATACCTTTACAATTCAGATCATATCCAGAATTCCTTGTCTTTGGTGAGACAAAGTATCAGCCTTAACCAACATACTCTGGAGTTTTTTTGCAATCAATACTTGAAACTGTAGTACTAAGCAAAACCCATTAAATCAGTGGGTGGCCATGTCATATATTGATCTGGCAGGTCTGCTGGAATAAAGGCTGCTTTTTCCTTATTGAAAACAGGGGACCCCCAACCTCATCCACCCCACCCTCCTACAAAACGTCTGATTTATTATTGTGCAACTGGACGGTGCAAATTGCTATTCCAACTGGCTAAAATTGTTAAGCTATAAAATATTAATCTCTTCATAATAGTCCTTAACTGTGTTCTCTATTTCAAGGAGCGACTGGCAATCTGACAAGACAGCGGCAGCAGTCAAGTATCTATGACCCTTTTGTTGGCATGAAAACCCCAGGCCAGCGAGAACTAATCACATTACAAGAAAGGGTTAAACTAGGAATGATCAGTGTAGATGAAGCTGTACTGCAGTTCAAGGAATGGCAGCTGAATCAGAAGAAAAGATCGGATTCATTGAGATACCAGCAGGCAAGTAGTATCCATTAAACATATAGGAGACCTAGATCAAGTATTTGGGACAGGAAATTTTTCGGACTATAAGACGCACTGGACTATAAGACGCACCTAGGTTTTAGAGGAGGAAAATAGGGAAAAAAAAATTTGAAGCAAAAACTGGTAAAACATTTAATATATGGGAGTTGTAGTTTTGCAACAGCTGAAAGGCCACATTGACAGGTGACCCTGCAGCTGTACGGGGATGCATAGAGTGTTTTTTTTTGCGGGGCCAGATGTGCTTTTTAGTTATACCATTTTGGGGAATGTCTATTTCTTAGATCACCTTGTATTGAAAAAAAAAAACAGGAGGTGATTTAGAACTTTTATTTATTTCATATTTTTATTATATATTTTTAAAGCTTTTTTTTTTTTTTACTATTTTATTCCCCCCCAGGGGCTTGAACCTGCGGTCACTTGATTGCAAGTCCCATAGACGGCAATACAACTGTATTGCCGTCTATGGGACATTCTGTCTATTAGTATTACGGCTGGTCATAGAGACCAGCCGCAATACTAATATAGCCGTGACAGGCCTGGGAGCCTCATTAGGCTCTGCAACTTCAGAGGTACGGGGCCGGTGGGGACCGGCCCCGGGGGAGAAGGGGCCACCGATACTGACCCGGCATCCGCTGTACTAGAGAGGCGGATGCTGGTGAGGGATAGACGCTGGCACAGGTGCCGGGGCCTGAGACATCGCTCCTCTGCCCTGCCTGAAGCCAGCGGGGGGAGGAGCGGAATAGCATCGCCGCTGCTGGCTTCATGCAGGGCAGAGGAGCGCAGCGATGTCTCAGGCCCCGGCGTCTATCCCTTGCCGGCTTCCGCCTCTCTATTACAGCGGATGCCAGGCGCCACATTCAGACTATAAGACGCACCCTTCTTTTCCCCCCAAATTTTGGGGAAAAAAAGTGCGTCTTATAGTCCGAAAAATACGGTATATTATGTATGCTGTCAGTGATAAATATAAATAAAAAGGTTGAAAATAATCGAAACAAAAGAAAAAGCTAACTTACCATTTACAGGTTTTCTTTTCCAAAGCTTGTGGCCTTGTTTATGCTGTTGCCAATGCTTTATGTCTACTTGTCATGATCCCATTTCTATTCAGGTCACTGCTGCAACCAGTCACCAATTGGTAATGTACCATTTGTGTATAGGTCACTGCAAACGCCATGTGAATGCTTAGACTAGTATAGGTAACCTATACAAAAATGACACGTGAGCGATTGGTCTCAGTAGTCACATAATGTTTGTGTATAGGTCACCACTGAATTCAATGTGTCTATTCACATGTCCGTTTTTTTGACAATTTGTTTTTCAAGCTGTCAAAAAAAACTGACATGCACTATGTTTGTCAGGAAAAACGGACATGGATAGTGGCATGGAATAGAGCCACTGAAAATCGTGGGTTCTATAATGGCCATAAAAAATGACCATCATAGCTGTCATGTGAATGGCTGTCCGAGCACTTGTACAGACACACACGGTTGTTTTTCATGAACATTATATTTGTGAAAAATGGCACTGTCACGTGAAGAGGCCTTAGAGTAGGAAGATCCATCCTATGGTTACTTCAAATAGCTATATCTCCGAATTGATACCACGTGTGACTGGCTGCAGAAGTGATCCGAATAAAAATGGGACGTCACATGTAGATGTCACCAAGCACTAGCTGTACCAATGACCGTCTGCTGGTGGTGGAATGGAGAATGTTATCTATTTTTCCACTGTTTCTAACCTACTTAAAAAAAAATTTTGTTCGACAACTCCTTTAAGTTCACTTTAATATACCACTGAATAGCACTGTACAGTATACACAAAACATACTATACTCAACAAGTGTCACCTACATAGTACTTTACATGGGTTCCATATTCCATGGGTGTCTTCTCGCAGGCTGTTCCTTCTACCTTTATATCCCACACAGCAATTGTTATTATCTGGGAAACAGGTATGTCAAAAGATAACTGGCAATTCCCTGTTCAACAAGTACCACATAGGTTGAATTTTGGGCATGTAGTCAGCACCTCCACTGTGGGAAAAAAAAAGTAGTTTTTTATTTAAAATTTGTGCAGCATTTGGAAGCTCTATCAACAATGTACTCTTGTATTGAGATACCAATCTAGAAGAACAAAAATAACTTTTTATCATCATTTTGTTTTAGGAAAACTTAAAAAGATTACGTGACAGTATAAACCGAAGACGAAATGAAAATAAAAACTTAAAATGTACAGGTAAATATGCAAGAATATTTCCATCTAATGTCAGCAAGCAGATACTGTAGCGATACTGTAGCCTGAAAAAAATGAACTTGGGTTGGTGATCCCCCTTAGAAGTACAGCTGTCTATTGACCTACAACAATGGTTTACATCCTATGTACAGGAATTTGGCTAAAGAGAAAAAGATATTATAATGAAGTCAATGTTGCAGTCAAAATTAAACGCAAGTAATAAATAACAGATCTGAACCTTTTTGTGTCCATAATTTAAAGGGATGTTCCGACTCATATTTTTTAATTATTTATTATGGCTGCTGAGGGACCCATAACCATAACCAAACATTACTCACCTATCCCAGGCCTCTGTTTCAAGTGATGGCAGCTTCAGGCCCCTTGGTTGGCACCATTAGTGACACCCTGTTTGTGCTATGGGTCACAGTCCTCAGTGGTGACATCTTCACGTACGGTATGTGACTTCTGTGACATGTTATTTGTAAAGAGGTGACCACTGAGGTCTGTGACTGGCTGCGACAGTCACCTGACCTGTAAGCGAAGATAGAGCTTACCACTGCTGGAAGTGAAGATGAGTAACAATTTATGGGTCCCTCACTAGCACTATTAGATAAGAAAAGGTCAATAAAGAATATCCCTTTAAAACATGTATACACAAACTAAAATCAATGATACTATATTATATAATTATTATTTTTTCCTTAAAGATTTAGAGATCACAAAGCCCATTCGACGTGGTCAGAATTTAGAAGTCAAGTCAGAGTTTGGAGTTTATGACACATCTCCTTGCTTACTTCCTCCAAAAAGGGAAATTAGACGAGGAAACTGGAAGACGGACAGCACCTCTAGCACCGCAAGTAGGTAGCCCTTTACTGTATGACATGAAAAGCCAGCAAGAAATATGAATCCACAGTGGTATACTTATATTCAGTAGAAATGTGGTTATAATGCTAAAGTAATATGTTATTGCCCTCTTATAGTATGATACAGTAGTCTACTATGTTATTCCATACAGGACTCTAGGGTCATATGACAGGAGTATGACACTCTCTGCCTATTGTCAGGGTCTGGGGTTGCTAGGTGGGGTGGCATAGACACACAAGTCCAGTTTCTTTAGTCCAAAACAAAAGTAGAGTTTATTTTCACTCACAAAAGGTAGTGCAGCAACAAAAGGAAACAATACAAAAATAAATACCTGCCCAGCTAAGCTCTAACTAAACATAGAATAGGTTATCTCACCTAGAATAACAGAAATCAAAAAGCCAGTAGAATCATTCAGGACACAGCTCCAAAAATATGACCTCTCTGTCAGCTCTCCAGCCAAAGTGTTGCTGCTGGAGCTGGCTTCTTAAGCCTCCTTGACGAATAGACTCTCTACAGCTGAGTCGCTGCCAGAACATCCCCAAAGTGTGGACTGGAGGGGGGTGGAATGACAGGTCCCACTACAAACCTACCTGTCATTCCTAAAAATCCAGCCCAGTACTGAGCATTTACCAAAATGCTCAGCAGACAAAACTTGACCGTTATCTGACCAGCCATCGACTTACACTATACAGTGGCATATGTCCAAAACATTATTAGAGGTATAGATCAAAAACATTCCCTAGAGGTAAACCTATCATGTACAATGCAAACACACTGTAAAAGTATCCTTACTAGAAAGAAGCTGGTTTCAGATATAATCTGAGATCTGTGCTATGGCAGTGCCTGTGTAATAACATGAGGCTATAGTCCAGGTTCACTCACAATGTGGTAACAATGTGCCTCCTTTAGGTGAAAAAGTCCCAACACAGGATATATATACCTCTCCCTTCTTTAGATTTACTTCTGGATTTACACCTAAGGAACACAATAGGGAATACAATCTTTGTGTATTAGTATAGCCATACCTTTTATTACTTTCTCACTGTCTTTAATATTTCTATACAAACTAGGCAGTGCAAGTAACCGATCCAGTACCCGAAGCAATCTGAGCATGAGCAGTGGCATGGAAGGAGACAATGAGGTAAATGTCTTATCGATTGTAAAAGTAATAGCTGTTGGACTGAAATTTCTTTCTTTCTGACATTTTTCCTGCATCTTCAGGTTCATATCTAAAGTCTCCTTTGTTTGCCATTATTTTGTAAGATTTCTTTCCATCTGTGTATAACATTACAAAACATATATGGCAATATGGCAGCTTCTTTTTAAGGGGTTTAGCTGTTTGTATGCACAGAAAATGCTATAAATGTCTCAGATGTGAATCCCATTTTTGGGACCTAGACCTAATAGGCAAATGATGGATATGCCACCCCTTTATAAGAAGCACTCCAGCAAGAAAATATACCTGTATAATGCAGCATAACCTATTACTAACCCCTAAAAGAAGACCGTTCCCCACCTCAGCCAAATCCAGCTCTTTGCACCATTGAATAGCTGTCCCTCTACTGATTCTGGCACAGTTGGAATTTTCCTCTAGCCCCCATCATTGCTAAGCAATAAGCGCAGTTACTTTTGGTGCCTGATATGTTGTCTAATCAGGTGGGTGGTGCCAGACAAGAGGGTTTATCCTCAGCTGTGACACTGTCCACGACTCTCTGCCTGCTCCTCCCTGACACTGCCCCCTGGGCAGTACAGAGCTTACATAGCTTATCAGGCACCAAAACTAACAGCACTGATTGCTCAGCAATGGTGGGAGGCTAGGGAAAAAATTCCAACTGCCCCGGAATCAGTGGAGCCAAGCTTCTTAACAGATGCGAAGAATTGGAGTTGGTGAAAGGTCTAATTTAAGCATGTATTATAGTTGTGCCTTCAGGACGAAGCATTTTTTTATTGATTTATTTTTTTTGTTTTAGCATCTAATCCCATCAGTCATTTTTGAATGAGCCCGGTTTTATTAATAGGGCTTCACTGAAGGGTGGAGGACACTATCCACCCATAGAATATGTACAATTAAAACATCACTTTTATTATCTAAAAACAAAAAAGCATAAATTGTTTAAACACCTTGCTCAAGTGTGCCTCAATTGTGAGGAAAAAACTAGGGAGCGGGTCTGTTATATCTGCTTTATCCCTAAACAGGGAACACCCTCACTCCCTAATACAGATAAAGTGGCTCAATCTCAGACACTGAAGACCAACAGAGAGACCTCTGAACTAGCTCAATGATTTACACACACCCCCTCTGAAGTTACTGGCCTAACGCCATGCCAACAGAGGGGAAGGAGGTATCAAGGGCCAGGTCTCTCAAGGGATTGTGTCGGGAGATAAGACCACAATTAACTAAAGAAACTGACCCTACGCGTTTCTTCTATGAAAAATTCATCAGGGGTCTCAAATAGTCCTCACAAACAAAAAGCAGTAAAAAATGCTATTGTGTATGACAGTGTGATGTCTGACCGCCGCTCAACATTCAGCGGTGAGTTGCCCTGCCCTCTGCAGTCATTTAAGGCTCTCTGCTACGCCTCCCAGAGATCGCATATCCAATCATGCGTGTGCTCCACACCCACCTATCACTGATATTTCACCTCTGTACCTCTCCTTGCTGCTATATGATATGCCTGTCCTCTCATTGGTTCATCCCTGGGGCCTATGTATGCAATCATGTGATCGGGACTCATAATCCCGCCCCTTTCTCCTATGTGAGCCTAGTGCTCACTGAGACTTCCGGTGCTTGTTGGACGCTAATTATCATATGAATAAAAGCGGGCTCATTCAAAAATGACTGAGGGGATTAACATACAATAGGTACATGCGGAATAGCCTTTCTAAAGGCTATGCAAGTTCATGCTTAGTTAAAAATGAGTTTTCCCAATGATAGAGTTCCTTTAAAATATGAGTTAATTTTTTTTTAACTATATAGGATAATGAAGTATCAGAACATCCACGACAATACAAACCTAGGCAACCCCTGCCAGAAGAAATCCCTCCACCAAGACCACCCAGGATACAAAACCGAAGCACTAGGTAATTCTGCACAATAAAACTGTGAATATTGAACTATATATAAAACTGAATATTTTAAGTAGTAAAAGAATGAACACAGTAATTTATTGTCAGTCTTTTCAGCTAATATATCTTCTTACATCATAAAGATAAGTATCGTGAAGGTCTTTGAGCTTAATCACTCATTAAAGGGGTTTTCTGCCCAGCAATTTTTTTTTTTTCAAACTGGATCAGAATGTCAAAAAAATCAAAAAACAAAACAAGTCTTCCCTCACCGCTCCCACACCTCTCCTATTCTGGTGCCTCTCTAGTACCTCTTGAGATTTTGGAAATGACCATTTAGTCATTGGTGGCTAGGGTTGGTCATTGTTTTGGACAGTGATTGGATGAGCTGTAATTTCCTATGTGTCGATAGTGACCAGAAAGTAAGGGTCAGTGGGAGTCCTGAAACAGGAGTCACTGGTGTAGCATCGCATGCTTTTTTTTTTTCTTTTTTATGCTATTCTGACCCCTTTATTCTAAAAAAAAAAAAAAAAAAAAAAAAAAAAAAGAGTAATATAGTTCTCTTTAGAGCTACAAAAACCTTTATATGTTAGGGAGCGTTCACACTACAGTCATTGTCCGACAGGTAGTGTCCGCTCCTAGTGTCCGTTCAAAATCTGGCACGGACATTAGTAGCGGACACTAGCTGTGTCCGTGACACTTTTCATTCATTTAAATGCCGATCATGTGCATTCTTTTGCACTCCATACCTGTCCTTGACTGTCTGTTTGTAAAGATGTCCGACTTTTCAAGCGGACAGAAAAAACCTACATGTCGAGTTTTGCTGTCCGCTTGAAAGGTCGGAATCTTTACAAACGGACAGTTAAGGACAGACACGGACTGTAAAAGAACACACCTGATCGCCATTTAAATGAATGAAAAGTGTCACGGACACAGCTAGTGTCCGCTCCTAATGTCCGTGCCAGATTTTGAATGGACACTAGCAGCGGACACTACCTGTCAGACAATGACGGTAGTGTGAACGCTCCCTTATATAAAACATATAAAAAATGTAAATAAATATATTATAATCTAAATAGAAATCTAACATATATATATATATATATATATATATATATATATATATATAATTATATATTCATAATACAACAAATATATCATATTTTATATATTACACATAGTAAGCTGACAACTATGCTTGATCTATTTACAAGTGGATGCTGTTGAACACTGATAGACCCGCTGACTTTATAATGGGTCAGTCCAATTTCTGTCAGGTTCCAGTTTTGTTTTTTTTGTTTTTTACAACAACAAGCTATTAATGACTTACTAGAACCAGAAACCCTTAGGCTCTATTCACACTGGTATTATTGCCATTTTTTTTACTGCTTAGTGTCCATTATTTTTAAGTGCACAAAAATAGCACTTGGTCTGCGACAATACTCTTGTTCTAAAAATGTAACATTTAAGAAATCGGGATAGACTCTATTATCAGTCAACACCATTTTCCAGGATTTCACTGGAATTTATAAAAAAAATTGATCTAGCACAGCTGTCCTGTGTCCATAACAAACACAATCTATGAAACTAAGGCTCCGTTCCCACGGAGTAACGCGACGCGCATTCAGACACGTATACATGTGTCAGAGTGTGAGCGCTCAAAACAGATCCCATTCACTTCAATGTGTGCCGGCTTATAGGAGCTACACATTGAAATCAATGGGTTAAAAAGCCTCCCATTGATTTCAATGTGTAGCGTCCGTAAGCCGGCACACATTGAAGTGAATGGGATCTGTTTTGAGCGCTCACACTCTGACACGTGTACAAGTGTCTGAATGAGTGGCGCGTTACTCCGTGGGAACCCTTTGTATATTTTTGTATAATAATTTTTTTATTCAGTGCAATTAAATTCTTTTATTTTCAACATTCTAGATCTCACGCAGCCCCAAGCTACATGAATGTCCCTCCAGTGCCACCTAGAGGCCGAAAATGAGAATTCATGTTGGAAGAGAGAAGAAAACATATTCCGAATAACCAGTGGCCAATAAACTACGGTTCTTTTACAGTGTTAAAAGTGTAAAATATCTAATCTTTATTACTGACTAGAATAATGGACTCTGCTGGAGCTCAGTGGCCAGCTCACTCCATTCTTGTTTCCTGGATAATATGGAGTATGTGAAGGACCGATGATCCACAATTCAGACATGGATGTCCACATGGTAAAAGCTGAAGATAAAGGACTTTGTGGGAACAAGTTGCTATGGGTAAACAGACATCAATACGTGTCATCTTGGTCACTGGTGTTTTTGAGATGACTTTGCAGAGATCAAATCTTCACCTACATCATCTACTGCAGATAAAACATTCATCTTCTTCAGTTCCAGAATTCTGCTCTACTTTCTGGACATCTATTTCACAGGACAATCCAATATATTTCCCATATCAGATTATCTACAGTATATGTGTAATGTAGGCTCGGATCTTCAGCACTATCCTGAGAAATATTGAACTTTTTGGTGCAATGAATACGGTAGGATTGTAAATTGCGGCATTTTCCAATTAATACGGCATTCTTGTGAAATAACAATTCTTTAATAACCAGATCACAAGCATAAATCTGACTGACTGTCACCCAGCTGAGTCTATACACTCACAATGCTCATGTCAATAAAGCTATACTGTTCACATGAATATTAGTCCTGGATGATATATATGTGACCAGGAAGTGATTCACAGCAAGATGGTAAACTATATGACTGTAACAGAACACTAAACCTATATGGGGTGGATTTATATGATGAAGATTTTGTCGTAGAAATGTCTGCAACTGTCTCATTTATCTCTATGAGATTTGCAAATATCCATGTGCTTGCTGCCATTAGTACTCCATTCAGAAAGCTGAGATATGTACAAGTTTTGGAGCCATGAGACCAATATTAATTTTGGTAAGACAGATCTGATCTGAACTTTTAGGCTGAGCTCCCATGTTTCGGAAGAGCTTCTTTTTTTGTTGCAGAGTTTAATGTGGCTTACCCTTAGTTCACATCTGCGTTTGGTAATCCGTTTGGAGAGTCCGCATGAGGACCCCCTGAATGGACTACTGAATGCATTTGCAAGCGGTGTGCAGTGAAAGCACACAGACCCCATAGACTATAATGGGGTCCGTGTGCTTGCCGCAAGATCTCCGCATGAGTCATGTGGACAGAAAAGTAGATTGTGAAGTATTTTCCTGTCCACATTTTCCCTGCGGAGATCTCCTGGCAAGCACACGGACCCCGTTATAGTCTATGGGGTCCATGTGCTTTCACTGCACATCGCTTGCAAACGCTTTCAGTAGTCCATTCGGGGGGTCCCCATGCGTACTCCCCAGAACAGATTACCGACGCAGATGTGAATGAGGCCTTAAACTGCAGGATCACAGTTATCCATTCTCAGTTGTGGCAGGGACACGTGTTTGGTGTTATTAGGTTTAAAAAATTAAAAACAAAATATTTTTTACATTGCCATATGTTGACACCCATCACTTTTTAAGATTTTTGTCTATGGATCTGTGTAAGGTAAGCCATTGTTTTTTGGTGGGTACACAAGACTTTTTGATCACATTTTGTACACACAAAATGAGGGGGTGACCATAATAAGGCAATTTACTCGTTTTGATTTTTTTTTTCCATTACAGCATTAACAGCACAAAGCAAATACTAGATCAAGCAAACTTTTGTATGGAATATGAACCCAAAGGGGTATGTTTACTCATAAAATACATTACAGTATATCATCAGATCGCTGCACTTCTGTTACAGCCTCAGTAAGGAAAGATCTATTATGACAGGTGTCATGAGAACCGATTGTTCTATCCCCTATGATATTCTTTGTGTGTGTAGGGGGGGTAGGGGTGTTTGCATTGGTTCTAATACTGCAGTGACATATGAAACCTGTCATATATGGAAAGAGTTCAGCCCTCTACATATCCAGCACCTGACATTATGATGTACATACATATGTCAAATGACAGATAGGGATTAAACACTTTGGAGTACTAGTGAACAAAGAATAGACTGTTTATTACCACATCCATAGATGTTTTTCGAGGAGTACTGCCTGAAAACACTGACCGATATATCACAACTTGGGTCATAGGATGGGTATATTTCCAATTGACGCCCATTTCAAATGTAGGTTGCCGCGGCCAGTAATTGCATATTGTGTTTATATGAAGTGATTCAGAGCATTTGGTTCAAAACTACTTTGCCAATGAAGTACCATTGGATATAAAATGGGTGGTGTCTGGGTATGTTCCCTAGAGTGCAAATGTCATAATGTTGAAAACTTCTTCATATAATCTCAGTTGTGGCAAAAAAAAAGCTATCCTTCAGACCACGTTGTCCCTCTAGGGCTCCACTGTATAGTTTATTTCAGAAGAAATTACTATTTCTTTACTGTATGGACTTAGTGGAAAGTCCAATCTCAAAAAAATTAAGTGGAGAAAGGTCATAGCAATACTACACTGAAGCCATGATGAAGTCACATCTTCGAAACAGTACCAAATAACTCAAAATGGAGAAGTCTTCAATTACAATGGCTCAGGTACCAGGTATACAAGCACTATTCAGAACTTTTCCACTCTTAACTAGAGGGACCATCCCGCTTGGACTATTGATTTTTCAGAGGTCAACCTCCCCCAGGTTTGTCTGATCTTGTTTAGCAGGCTTCAATGTTGCCAGAAAGGGATGATGAAACACAAATACATTTCTATCTGCCAGCATTAAGTACACTTAAGGGAACTTACATATTCATTAATCCCTTTCTGCTTTCAGATGTACTTATAGATCCAAGTACTCTCACCAGCACCCATGAGTCACACACAGGTTGACTCTCAATAGTGCAGTTGTGATTGACAGACAGGTCCCTGACATAACAGCAGACACTGGAAGATACACTGAGAATGCCTGTTTAACTTCTTTAAATACTATAGTCAGTACAACCATGACCCCCAGGCAGTGTGACATAAAGAGGGGGCAAACGTGTACAGGTGCCTTGATGAAACAAAAGGCTATCACAAGCCTAAAAGATTTATACTTATCCAAAGCTTGGCTGTTTCTATCAGTGGATTGGCAGGGCACATGCTTGACTGTTGTTCTATTCAAACTCCTCCTCTCCGCCTTCCAGGGTAATAGGGGGTCCCCTGGTTCTGTCGATCATGGGATCCCAGTAAATGGACTTCCACTGATCTAGCATTTATCACCCATTCAGTGGACAAGTTAAATGTTTGAGGTCTAATACCCATTTACACTGGGGTCTGGCTGGGTATGCTCGCATTGGGCAGCATACCAGGCGTGATGTACAGTAGGAGCATAGTTAATGCGATTTCTCCAAATCTGCTTTGCATATTGTAAAGAAACAGTTTAAAGCGTACCTCTAGTGATAAACAACTTTTCATAAATTAATTGTATGTGAATATAAGAAACTTTGTGATATATCTTATGAAGGAGATCTGTTTCCTTCATCATTTATTAAGCTATTCTTTTCTTACTTTTCTGATCTGACTGCTTGTTTACATAACATTTGCCTTCATATTCAATCTCACACATAGAGCTCTATGGAGAAGGTAGGGGTGGACTTGCCACCTGGCTGATTTATTTCTTCATTCTGTGTACTAGCAACCTCTTATCTACAAAACTAGCAGAGTAGCATGATTTAACAGCAGTATATATTTGAGGTTTTTTTCTTTCCCCTTGTCTACCCTAATATGTAGAAGGATGCCTCCTTCTCCGCCAACTGTTTCTGCTGTCAGGTTGAACTAGGTGCTTTTCTACACTGTGTGTGACCCTAAGGTTACTCTCATTTGGTCGGCAGTTCTGTCTTTCCTACAAGAGCACTTTAGTTTTTCCTGAATACTTGTTCTCAAGGTTTATTTCCAAGGTTTACTGAACAATATTGTAAATAGATATTATGACAAAATTTATTTTCGGTTTACTCTTCTTCACTGGCAAAGTTGAAATTATGGTGTAGAAATCTCCAGTCATTCCATCTCTTGAGCATTGGCTTCAACTTACTAACAAATATGTTCCACTTTATCAGTTGTTATACCTGAGTAGGAAATGTACCTATAAGTTTAATAAAACATGGTCAGGATGTCTGAGACCACTACTTGATTGGATATAGGTGAGGCCTATGGGGGTGCGGGATGGTATGAATGGTGTGTGACTGGATGTTATTATTATTATTATTTGTACATACTGCAGTGGCCACTTTACAGCTCTTCATATTATACCATTGCATCTCCCTGCTCTTTTATTTTTGGAACTGTGTACATTGCCTTACACTTTGGGGGCGGATTTCGGAAAAAATATGCGCCCTGTTCGATCTTGCTGCTGATTCAGCCGCGGGATCCGCAGCTCAACACACTCTCCTGATTAGGCCCATTCATCTGGGCGTAACCAAGAGCAGGATGCCACGACGGAATACTGATGCACTGCATTGGCATCCCGTCACAGCTAGCCCGCAGGAAAATGCCAGCAGCGGAAAATTAAGAGGAATTTCCTCCTGATTTTCCACTGTGTGAACATCCTCTAAGAGCTTCCAAGAGCAACGTATGATTTTTTTAGCACATTCAACACACAAGTGTGGCCTTGGCCTTAAATAGGGAAATGCCTGCACATAGATACCTTCATGGATTACATGTGAATAATCCCTAATAACTAATAATCCCACAGCCAGAACCTAGCAACGTATAGGACCTAGCAGTCAGGTACAGCACGCGCAAACAGCTGAGGAGAGATAGAGAGAGGCACAGATTGAATGACAGAGTCCTATAGCCATCCTCTCCCCAACCTGAAATGGCTGATAACAGGGAGCAATAGATGTCTTCCTGTCCGCCGATTAGCGTCTCTCCAGCCTGACATGACTGAGGAAAGAGAAAGCAAAATTAAAGGGAATGTGTCAGTTATAAAATGCCCTCCAAACCAATAAAAGTGACACGCAGGGGGCTTTAAACAGCAGCACAAACGTACCTTTGTGGCCGCAACACGCTCCAGCATTGTAGAGATAAGCATCTTTTTACAAATCAGCTTCAATTGCACCAGGGGGAGGAGGATGGAGGGCTCTTCACTCACCTCTTTGCCTACAGATAGCCGCAAGGGCTCAGTAAATCTTCTAAAATTGCTGCCTGAAGTCGCCCCTTCCCCATCTTTAGCAGGGAATGACATTTGCAGCCAACGCCTGCAGCGACACAGCAGCTGTCTGCATTCATTTATCGCTATTATAGCACAGGTAAGTGCCCAGCAGCGCGTGCCCTCGTATGTGAAGCTAGCTAATTGGGCCGCCCCCAATACACTTACGGGCTGATTTTCATATTGATTCAAAAAAATGGTTAGCTTTGCATGGCTTGACGGGATTGTGGCCACGTATTAAAGGTTCCCACACAGCACTATTTTTGGTTTTGGAGGTATTTTGGACCTGACAAACGTCCCTTAACCTGGTTTAGCTCCAATCGCTGTCCAATGTCAGTTGGCTGATAAGAGGGAGCAATAGACTGCTTTGCTGCGTGGGCTTATTGTGCAGCCAATTTACCTACCCTCAGCAGCTTCATACTGCTGATAAGAAAGAGCAGCGGACATTTGCCAGTCCAACAGCCGGCCTAAAAAAGCAGTGTTAAAAAAAGAGCCCCCAATGAGCTGAGCGTCTTGTATTTGGAAGCGGCTGTAAGAATTCAAAAAAAATCCCCAAAACTGAGCGGGAAGCAGCCGATTGACCTAAGTCAAGCCCACTGTACCGTTCATGACAGCACTGAGGGCTGCAGCGACATTTGCCGTGCATCTGACTGTCCCACCCGATAGAAACATGTCGTCTGTATCGGTATTTATACCCCACTGGGGTGGACTATTTTAGCGTTAGGGAGAGATCAGTTTTGTTTTTTTTTTCACTTTGCTTTTAACAAGAGAGTTGGAAGGTTCCTGACCAAAAAGCACCATCCGCGCGCCTGTGCCCAAATTCTCACTGCTATATGAATTCATGGAGAAATGGAGGAGAGATGACACCTGCCATCAGCTCATTTGCATACATGGCTCCCATTGGCTGGCTGCTCACACTCTATGCATTCAATGGTCAGTGCAGCAGCAGCACCTGCCAGTCATCTAGTGCTTCTTGCAGATGAGCACACTTCCTGTGGAAATTTAGCCGCCACAGGCAGGTCAGCTCTGCTCTCATCCATCCCAGTTCTTGTCTTTCATCCCAGTGTGATGAGGATTGGCCTATTTGCTGCAAACAGCAGCAGCCGTGCTGAGTCCCCTGACTTTTGCCTACCACCACTCCCCAGTATGTATGGCAACGCAAAGAAATCTAGAACCCCAAGCCTATAACAACTCAAAAAGTAGCAAGTTACATATCCACGTCTCAGATCAACAATTTCTGACAAAAAGTCTAAGCAAACAGGCTGAACAACATTTTTAGCAAAAAAATAACCTGCGTTAGGAGAAAGAAAGGATTGGCTTACTATGCAAGCTACCTGACTGCCGGAATAATAAAAATAACAGAAAAAGAATATTTCTTCAGTAAGATGTCTTGCACATTACACCTTTGCTTTACATGCTTAGGCAGGATTCACATAAAAAAAAAATTGATGCAACGGTAAAAAAATGCCAAGATTCTGCTGATCTTCATGACTCATCTCTATATGCTCATAGCTATCCCCCTTTATCACTAATGTCTGATAACCCTCAATGTGAGTCTCATAATAAAGGGAAAAAGTTGTTTGCTTTTTTTAAACTTGTGAACAATTGATTTTATTTTATTTTTATTTCTTTTTGTCCCCCTAAGTACTTGACCAATGTGACCACTTGATTATTTTCTCAATACCAATACACTAATACTTCTGTACCGTAGTGTGTTGTGTCTGGCAGGGTATAAGGGAGCATTCACACGATGTAACGTCCCGCGAGATTTGGCACATGTACACCGCGTGACCCTTTGCGTGCCGTACACGCTCCCATTGAGTTCAATGGGAGCAGACAGCGTATGCGCCACGCTAGTTTGCGGCCATGAATAAATGCACGGCCGCAAACTAGCGCGGCGCATACGCTGCCCGCTCCCATTGAACTCAATGGGAGCGTGTACGGCACGCAAAGGGTCACGCGGTGTACATGTGCCAAATCTCACGGGACGTTACACCGTGTGAATGCTCCCTAACTATGAGGCTGCATTCACATAGTCATTGTTTTCATCCTCCATGGTGTCTCCAGGAACCACAGAGGATGAAAAAAAGAAAAAAAAAGATGCAGTTGAAACATACTATTTTTTTCCAGATAAGTGGACCTTGCTGGTGTTTTTTTCACCAGGATCAAGGGTATGTGAATCCGCATTCAGTTCGATAGCACTGCATGCCATCCTGTGCCCACCCAAGCCATGACTATGTAGAACTTGTCAGAATTTGTCGCCAAGAGGTTAAAGAGCTCTGAAATGTTTGTTAATCAATTAACAATTTGGACCAATGAATTTGATTACAATAAAAAAAAAATTAAGAAAATTTTGCAATTCATTTGATCATCATTCATTGTAATACACAAAGTCTGAGTATATTTATATATTGTGGGGGAAGGTAGCTCGGCAGCAATGGTGCGGAAGCAACCAACTGCAGCAAACAGGTTTATTTAAAAAAAAAAAAAAAAAAATAGCAAAATAAATAAATCTTCACGTCAGACACAAAAATGAGCAAAATAAAATACAGCCTTAACTTCAGGCAAAAACAGTATTAAACAAAATCCTGCTCGTCTGAGTGCTAACTAACAGTAAATACTAACTATACGTGGGGCTTACTACCAGCCACATGAATCAAGCAAAAAAAAACACACAATATCGTCACAGCAGACTCACAGTGTCAGGACAGACCCAGCCACTTCCTCTCCTCCCTAGGACATACATCTGGGATGAGGCCTATTCAAGACCCACACTGGACCACACATAAGTTATAAACCTGGGGGAGATATACTGTGACTCCAGCACTCTGCCTGTCACTTTCTCACAATATATTTATTTATTTATTTATTATGCGTGTGTATATGCACAGAATCAATCTAGGATTTGAATTGCTCTTCAATATGCACTTCCTGTTGTGGAAAATTGCCAAAATGTCACATTCCTTAAGTGAGGAAGCGGTACCACCTAAAATGTGTACATTAGCCACAATCCTGATCATATAATTCTCAATATACTTGACAGTCTGCGCCCTGTTGGCAGTATCACTTCTTAATACACATGTTATTATGTGTATCCTCATTGTCTGATCTACAGGTATCTCTAGCTATTGTAGACACTAAGTACTATAGAAATTAACCTAATTCCAGAATTAATGCATTAGTGTAGTTTATCCACACAGATAAGGATCTGTAACAACTTGGGAACTGGTTGCAAATGAAATACAGTCATTTATACTTTTATCCTGTGTTCACTGCACTTAACCACATTAAAACAAAATGTTTCAGTCCTAAATGAAAAAATGCCGCTGGAAACAAGTCCTAGACCCATCTCCAAGTTCTTTAAGCACACCATGCCATAACTGCAGGTTTGAATGCTAAGTGCCACCTACACAACATCATCTTGGGGGGTTTAGTGGCCCACATCTAGTGGCAGGTTCCCTCAAACAGTATAGGGTAAAGTGCAGTCCTCATGTCTCCTGTGTGAACAGAGTGGTAGTCCACATTGGGACTGACAGTGTGCTGTGCTTGACTATTTCTAGCAGTCCCATAAGGACTAGGGAGCTTATGGTTCAGTTATTGCTGCTGGTCCCAGTGGTTGGTCCCCCAACAATCAGACTCTAATTCTCCATACTCCAAACCCATCAAGACTGGGGCCACATAGAGATTGATCCCAGTGGGTTCGCTGTCTGTTGAGTTAGCTAAGATCTACAGCAGCAATGTGGATAACACTGAAATTCATGGGGGTGCCAGTAGACAAACCTGCAGGTTTCCCTGTGGAAATTCTGCATTATGTTTTCACCATGTGGCCTTAACCTTAAAGGGGTTATTCAATTTCCAATACTGAGGGCCTGTTCTTAGGATAGGGCATCAATATTAGATACATGAGGTTCCACCAGCTAGGACCCTTGCAGATCTGCTGTTCGGAAACAGTGTGGCTCACAGTAATATTCACATGCTGGGAGCCACACTCCTCACTCTGCATATGTAGCAGTGGGCTTTGGCACCGTGGCGCTGCCCCATAAACTTTATAGGAAGAGTTCTGCAGTATCAAAACCTGCCGCGATGTCCTTAAACAGCAGTCTGCAGGGGTCTCAGCTTTGGGACCCTTGCAGATCTAATATTGATGGCCTAAGGATATTAGAAATCGGATGAACCCTTTAACTGCAATATATTAGATTTGCTACATTTGTGGCAGAACATAAAAGCCATTTCAACATTAAGGCCGAGGCCCCACGGAACGGAAACGCAGCAATTTGCCCCCGGTGGAATCGCCGCAGGAAAAATCGCAGCGTTTTACAGTACGGGCAAAGCGGATGGGATTCTAGCAAATCCTATGCCCACTTTGCGGTAAAAACCGCCATGCGGACACGCCGTGATATCCAAAATGTCACGGTTTTGGAAATCGCAGCATGTCAATTAACCTGCGGAAAGACCATAGGTATCATTGTAACAGTAAATTCGTGGAGGAAAACTTTCTGTTTAAAGTGCTGCAGGAAGAACTGCGATGTGTTGCTGCTGTGGTTTTCCCGCAGCGCAGCGTCCCATGGGGCCTTAGCCTAAGACTCAGTTTGCTCAGCTAGATATTGTTGATCATTTAGCTATGTGTGAACTAGGCCTAAAAACCCAAAAGCATCATCCTTCTGCAGTTGGCAGTAGGTGTGTACCCATTTGTGTTTATTTTTACTCATTGGTTTATTTGCTTAATCACATGTGACATTTCTGGCAAGCTTGTTACATTTATGTGGTCCTTGTGCATAAAGATAAAATGCATAAGAAACAATAGACTGCCGTGACTCCTGGGAAGAATAAACATCAATACAGCATGCATGGTTACTCAAAAGTATCTGTGTAGTCACTTACCAGAGCTTTACTGGAATATAATCTGTATAAGGGCTCGTTCAAATCTGCGCCCGGGGTCTCCGTTCTGCAGGTTTCCTTTTCCTGCCCAAAACTGGGCAGGAGACGGAAACCTGCCGGCATGTTTCAAGCTCATTCATTTGAATGGGTTTGAAAAGTGTCTGGCTGTGAGCGCTGGTGAGCGTTTTATGCTCTCCGCGGCGAAACCGTTTTTTTAAACCGGACACAGAGTCGGACATGCAGTACTCTGTGTCCGGTTTATAAAAAAAAAAAACGGTTTAGCTGCGGAGAGCTCAAAATGCTCACCGGCGCTCATGACCAGACTCGGCATTACAGGTTTCCGTCTTCTGTCTGCAGAAGATGGAAACCTGAGAACGGAGTCCAGACGCTGGTGTGAACCCAGCGTAACCTGAGGGGTAGAAAGACTGATCAGCGTAAGAATTCTCTATAGGTATACACAGATTTCATTAGAATAACCAAACAATAACATTTTATGAAAATATAAACTGAAAATGGAGACATCTACATTTCAGAATTGAGCGAGCATGCCCACATAACAATAACCATAATGACCACATAAGGAACAGGTGCCATTTTTTCATACAGTTTCTTATGCATTTTCTACTAGCTAAAAGCAGGAGTAGAATCTTAAGACACTTTCACATTTTGGGCCAGTGCACTGAAACATTTAGGAGTCCTCTTTATTACATTGTGGATCCTATGGATTCTGGCCATGCATTAGCATACAGCTCACAGACTCTTTGTGGGCTGACTGCAAAGGAATGCCAGTGAGTAGGTTTGAAGTCCTTGCCGGCAGGGGTCTTTCTCCCTCCGTACCAGTCTGTCGCTCATTTAGTTATTGTACTTGTATTACATTATATATGTAAACCCTTTTTATATGTACGGTGCCCTGCGTTTGAATGAGGTTTTTTCCATGGTGACATTCCCTTTAACTATTTAGCTGTGTTTAAGGGTAAGGCTATTTTGGTGCCAGTTCTGCCCCCCTATATTGTAAAGGCACCATATAGTGCATGAATGTAATATATAATACAGTAGGCACTCTGCAATTATGTTGTAGGTGAAGGGACTGACTGTGGGCCAAAAGAAAACCCCTTTGGCTAAGCTACAAGTTGTGGAAAAGCTAAGTTTTTTGTTGCCAATTTTGTTGATTTTTTTGAGACAAACACAAAAGTTTTTCTAAAATAGTAAATATGAAGGAAGTGCTGATACTTCTCCTTTCTGCTAAATCCAATTATGTCAGCATCTTTCTGCAAGGTGTGCCTCAGCCTTCCCCTGTCTAATTGCTTCGATGTCATGGCTGTTATTGAATGTGGCACCTATGGCGATAATATTCAGGGACTGGGATTCTGTATGCATGGGGGTGTCAGATGTATAACAGACAGATACTGAGCCTACACTAGGCTTTGCCCACCTACTTCTGCTGTACTTACACGTTTGGTTAGTATTTTCCGTACGGCACGATGTCTTAGGTGACTGACGCTTTCTTCTATCAAATTTTTTTTCTTCTGTAACATGCAGGCCTTTTTCTTCCATCTGAAAAGTAAAAAAACATGTCAGAAGATAACTTTTGTCATGTTTTTCACATTGGGGTAAATGCAGAAGTACTACCAACAGAGGGGGCTCCATCTGCATCTGTCAATTGTCTGATGCTCTCAACATGTGACAGATTAGAGCAGGGGTGGACAATTAATTTTCCCTTGGGGCCGCATAAGAAATTGAAACTATGCTAGAGGGCTGCACCACGGCAAATTTAGCTCCACCCACTTCTACATTGACTCCGCCCATTCCCAATCATCTTTCCATGTGCCCCCACAAAGTATAATCCTCCTACAGTCACCCGTACATTATATGTCCCCACATTATAATGTTCCCTTCCAACTGCCCCACAGTATTAAGTCCCTCTCCTGGTGCCCCAGTTTAAACTGGGGAAACTAGAGGGGACATGAAACTGGAACAGTTGGAGGGGGACATTAACAGTGGGGGTAGTTGGAGGGGGGCAATGAATTAATGACATCTGGAGCGGGACATGCACACACATACAGACAGACAGACTCTCCACCCTGCATCTCACATTCCCCTCTCAGTACCTTATGACACACACCACATGTCTCCATCTTCTTGCACTGTCCTGCCGACACTAAGACAAGCCTCCCTAGACAAGCTATGCGGGCTGGTCTGAATCAGTCAGAGGGTCGGATATGGCCTGGGGGCCGTGCTTTGCCCAGGTCTGGATTAGAGCAACAGATATTAAATAATGATATTATGCCCTTAGCGATGACACTAAGGCTGTGAAGAACGCCCCCCCCCCCCGCCCAGTACTAGTCTACAAACGAATACAGTGGGGGGGGGGTGCATTCCTCACAGCTTAGTAAGGAACATCCCCTCTGACAGTAAAGGCATACCTACCAACTTTTGAAGAACCGAAAGAGGGACAAAATGTGCGGAGCGCTAAACGTGCTGCAGCAAATTTATCCCCGCCCACTTTTGTGTTGACTCCGCCCATTCTCATTAATTTTTCATGTGCCCGCACACAGTATAATCCTCCTACAGTCACCCGTAAATTATATGTCCCCCCTCTATCTCTCCCCCAGTTTCATATACACCCTTCATCTGTCCCCAGTTTCATGTCCCCCCATCTCTGCCCCCAGGTTCAAGTCCCCTCCATCTCTGCCCCCAGATTCATGTTCCTCCATTTCTGTCCCCAGATTCATGTCCTCTCCATCTCTGCCCCCAGATTCATGTCCTCTCTATCTCTGCCCCCAGATTCATGTCCCCTCCATCTCTGCCCCCAGACTCATGTCCCCCCATCTCTGGCCCCAGATTCTTGTCTCCACATCTCTGCCCCCAGATTCATGTCTCCACATCTCTGCCCCCAGATTCATGTCTCCACATCTCTGCCCCCAGTGTCATGCCGTCCCCTCCTTCATCTGCCCCCAGTTTCACATTCCACCTCAGTGTACACATTACATTTACCTTCTCCTCGCTCCCCCGCCGCTCTCTCTCTCGCGCACAGTTGTAGACGCGATGTGACATCATCACATCGTGTCTACACAGCCATTAGGTGGTGTGCAGCGGCGAAGCAAGGAGATGAACTGTGACAGCTCCTTGCTTTAGCCGCTTATGTGTTCAACTCAGATCTGCGTCCTCTGGACGCAGATCTGAGTTGAAATCGGGACATACCTCCCTCCAACCGGGACCGCAGGACACGTCACCAGAATCGTGAATGTCCCGCAGAAATCGGGACGGTTGGGAGGTATGGTAAAGGGGTTTGGCCTAGCCTAGACTTGAAGAACACCTTTCTGACAGTGGGCAGAGGTGTTGTTATAACGGCACCGATATCTCCAGCCCCGGTGCACTGAACTCAGCTCACTGTCGGCTCTCTAGCGGAATATAAAACCGCATGTGCCTGAGGACATGAAAGGTCCTCTACAATACAATATTAATAATTGCATAATATAATTAAAAATAATTTTATTTTGGCGCTGAAATTAGTAACTTTATTCTAGTATCACCCAAAATTGCTCATTCAGGATATCTAAGCTAAATGTAAATTACCCCAGTATGTCCTATGTCACTTCTAGGCCTAGGTATAGGTCTTATGGCAGTTGCCTGTACGTAGCACACAAGCAGTCTGCAGTGTCTAACATGGTATAAAGTATATAATGTCTGACCTGATGTCTTTATTGGTGACTTTGAGGGAATTTAGAGTTTCTGACTAGACCTTACTATTGAGGGTGTTATAGCCTGTAGTATGGCCGGCAGTATGGACTGCAGTATAGCCTGTGTTATAGCCTTTAGTATGGCCGGCAGTGTGGCGTGTGACACAGCTACTTGGCTCCTGACGCAGGTGTGAGCTCTCCTCAGGGTAGGTGTCACCACACTCAGGTATCCCCGCCCCGGCCCTCACACAATCCGTGCACTTCCGGGATGCTGGCAGGAGGTGAGGCACTTCCGGTTGTGAGCTCCGTGGCCGGATGACGTGGCTGAGCGGCCGCTGAGGAGGCGGCGGGTGTCTGTACAGGGGCAGTATCTGCAGCGGCGGAAGAAGCAGGAGGAGGAGGAGGACGGCTTTACCGAAGGAACCTCCGAGACATTGACCGCTGTGTGTCCCTAGCCGCCAGGACAGGATGAGAGCGCTGAGGCTGCTTCTGCTCTGCTTGTCGGCGCTGTGCGCCCGGGCGGATGAACACGAACACACGGTGAGAGCTGCTCCGGTGTCCGGTCACACGATGGGGGAGGGTGGGGCCTGCTGCTGGTGTGGAGCCCGGCGCTGGCTAGGCCTGTGCTCGGCTATACCGCTGCGGCCTCCCGGCCTGGCCTGTGCGCAGTCACATAGTGCAGGCTGTGCTGCCATCAGCGCGCAGATACCACTGCATGCACTCTATTGTTACCTGGTATCAGCCATCTCAGGCTGGCTCTAGGGTTATATGCTTGGGTGACTGTCAGGAGTAGTGTGTGTCACCTATATGCAGTGCACAGGGCCTATAGTCTTCTATCCATCAGGGTCATGACATCAGTAGCTGTTCTAGGCTTCCAGGTTGGTTGTCTCTGGTCTGTCTTCTTGTAGGATCACTGGTTACTAACAACACATAAAAGCTACGGTGCTACGTGTGAGACAGTCCATCAGGTCGGGATGTATGACAGACTTGTGATGGGCTTGTACTGGACAGAATTGTCCTGTTGGTTGACTGTCATTTAGAGGGGCATTTCATTAATGTGTCATTTGGCTGTGTGCCTGCGGTAGACCCGTGTGACTACTTGGGTGACATCCTGTGCATGTATCTCATAAAGAAATAAGATTCTCTGTGTAAGATTTGTCTAGAATTAGAAAAACATGGCTGCTTTTTTTTTTGTTGCAAGAACAGCGCCACCCCTCTTCTTGTATTGCAGCACAGCACCGCTAAAGTAAATCGATTTGGCTGCACCGAACGCAATCCATTGAAAGATGTGGTGCTGTGTACCCCTAAACTATGCCGACTGGTGGGGTTGAACTGATAGGACCAACTCCTGTCCTTGCGATTTGCACCCCATTTGGAAATGTGCGTTACCACAACTGGGCAGTCTCTAGTGGTTCCCAGTAAAATGAATGGAGCAGTCCCTGCACATGTGACCGGTTGCTCCATTCAACCTGAGGTGCAAAATGCCCTAGTTGTCATAATTGGTGGGCATCCCGGTGGTCGGACCTCCACTGGTCAGCAGGTTGTTGTGAATTGGTGGTCTACTGGTTGTATATTGGCAGATACCGCTTTCACATCAGACTGGGTGATGCACAATTTAGCAGCATGTTTTGAGTCTATTGACATTTTATAATCAGCCAACACTGATCTGTCCCATCCTCTGGCGGTCCCCATCTTTAGTCTTGTTACTGTTCTTGCAGTGATTATGTACGTTTACTGTAGCATGTGGCTGATACATCTCTGTCATGGTCTGGGAAAACCTTTCCAGTTTGGCTAAAATGAACTTCCAAATATTACCAATGGCTGTACCCAACAACAGATATGGCTATTTCTGGTATCTTTGCTTGACACCTAAATGTTCTCCCTCCCCCCCCCCCCCATCTGCTATCTATAGTCTGTTTCCAGCATTCAGTACATATATTAAAAGTAACTATAGGACTCCATTCACATGTGAGAGACCAGAAGAGTGTCCTTTTTGCATATGCACCCGCTATGTATCAGTGTAGTTTTTTTCACCTGTACAGACTCTGCACTACTATACAGAGGGCCACTGCTAAGAACTACAGGAATCTTCCTGACATATACTCTGTTGTAAGGCTCAGACACGGTGTGGACACAGTTTTCTTTTTATTGTAGATTCTGGTGTATGGATCCAGATTTGACTCCTGGAGTGTTCTGAATGTTCTTCATCAATCTGTGTGTTTCAACTATTTTATTCCATAAACTTCAAACTGCAGTTTTTTGGAGGGACTGGTTGACCATCTATTGTGTATGGGGGTTCCAGGCTCGCCCCTGATGGAGGATGTCAGGAAATACAGGGATTGGATAGGTCGATTTGAACTTGCCCGGTCCTCTTGATCCCCGAGAGATGAGCTGCCCTCAGAGGCGTCTGGCAGGGGTTTCATTCCCTTGTCAGGATGCTAATCTGAATGTGTTTATTAGAGTATCAGCGTTAGCAGAAAGAGTGCTCAGCCAATATTTTTGTGTTTTTGTCCAACATATTTGGAATAGCACTTTTAGATTTTTTTTTTTGTATTTCATTCAAAGTTTACAGACAACTTTGATCTTTTGGGTTGTTTTCTCTTGATGTCTTTACGTTTTCTTACTGCAGGAACATTAAGCACAACGCTCAGATTGTCTCTGTTTCTGGATTGGTCTAAGGCTAAACTGATCAACAGAAGTGTTAACTATTGTCTTTCAGCCTAACTTATTAGGTGTGACTTTTACAATTTTATATAGAATCCATAAATAGTGCATTACCTGATGAATAATTTATAGGTCACCATGAAGCAATGTCTTACAAGTCATAGACTGTGTTTTATGATCTGTTCTGTGATTACACACTCTTTAATCCATGGTTGTGTTCCCTGCCTCCTTGTACACACCTGAGCTGCGGGGACGGACACTTCCTGGTCTAAGAAACTGCCACATGCACAAGTCTCAGTCATTGGTATTGTGCTGGCAAGATTGTCTTCAGACCTCTAGGAACCCTGCCCTCGCTATTTAGCAAATCTCTTATTTTAATACATTTATCTAGAAAATCTTTTCCTGTTTCTAAGTGTTAGATGGGTTTTCTCTATAGGATTCACACTGGTTGCTCTCTACTCACTTTTTTTTTTTTTTTCACGTAAGAAACTCTTGAATCCCATGAAAGTAGATGGATGTGTTATGGCAGACTTATTGGAGGCCTTGAAACTAAAGACAAAAGCTTTGATGCAGGTCTATGCTCAGTGATCCCAAGAGTAGGTGGCTGCAAGTGCCCAAAATGAATGCCTTTGGGGACACTGCTCCATTTACTTCTATAGGTCTGCTGGAGATCGCTATTGCTGAAGTCCCATAGAAGTAAATGGAGCAATATTCACACTATACACATGGTAATATCTGTGGACATCTGTGTTTGTTTAGAGGGGGTCTCAATAGTTGGACCTTCAGTGATCAGACACTTATTTCCTATTCTGTGTAAAGGGGATGAATGTTTAAGTCCCAAATAGTGACAATCCACTTTAAAGGAGTTAAATAGAGACAAAGCATGGCTTGCTTGCTTGCTTCGTTACTACTACAAGTATAGGTCACTGGAGCTCAGATGATTACATTTTGCAAAGTGGGGGGGAGGGCAGAAGTCTGTCCGTACGTCCTGTCTCCCCAACTTTGTGACATTACAGACTCCACTTTACTCCTGCTGCAGGGTCAGAGAGTAGTGTGGAGTCAGTCATAAGTCTGAGAGCAGGGGAGGCAGAAGAATGATACTGCCGGCCCCCCGCTGGGCTCCTTCAGATGTAATCATCAGTCCCCCAGGGGATCTGCATATATACTGGTAAGAAAGCTTTTTCAGTGCAAGGAATGCATTCAGCTCTATGTTTTCCTGCATAACCTATTTAACTGGATAAACAGGTATATCAATGGTAAAAACTAAGAAACCACCACATGCAGGACTTCTTATGTCCAGGGGCCTGCTGTGAAGACAAACTTTGAAACTTCTTTGTTGATAAAGTACCCTGTATACAAGTAGACTGGTCAGAATAAAGACGGATAAGAGACACTTAGCATAACCTGCTAGCCATTTCTAACTGACTGTATACAAAATATACTGTACTGTGGGAAGAACAGGTTTGTCCAAAATACTGTACTGTGGGTGCTACTAAATAAGAATAGGTCTGTGGGGGCAACACGGTGGCTGAGTGGTTAGCACTGTAGCCTTGCTGCGCTGGAGTCCTGGACTTGAATCCTGCCAAGGACAACATGTGCAAGGAGTTTATATGTTCTCCCCGTGTTTGCATGGTTTTCCCTGTAGGGAAAAATGTACATTGTGAGCTCTATATGGGACTCACAATTTACAAAAAAAAAAAAAAAAAAAGATCTGTACGTTTGGTATCTGGCAGAGCATTGCATGCTGGGAGAAGGAGCCATTTGGCTTGCTGTTAGATGTGCTTCATTTGAGGGTAATATGAAAAAAGGAATGCCAAACTTCTTAGTGTATTTCAGTCTTTGATCCGTTTCTGATAACTTGTTTTTTTTTTTCGCACCTAAGAATGCATCTGTTAATGAATTCAGAATGGAAAATGTACGGTATTTCTGCGAGCCAGAGAAATAAAATGCATGGTGTTTTTTTTTTTTTGTTTTGTTTTTCCTCTCCATTGTTCCATGGAAAAGAAAACAGATAAGTGAATGTCTGCATTGACTATTATAGGTCCTTGTACTTTATTTTATGGACAGCATGTCAAGCAAAAAAATGGATTGCGAAAGATTGTATATAAAGTATATAAAAGATAGCAGGAGTATTTTAGAAGGGACAACCTACCAGAAACCACAACACCTCTTCAGTTCTGTAGCAGAACGGATATTGCCAGCACCTGACAGACCTCACAGACTTATTTTGGGGTTCTCTTGGTGTTACTAACTTTTATGAGAACAATAACACAACGCACAGTTCAGTTCTACATGTACATATGAAATCTGAGGAAACTGGAGATGAATCCTCAGATGGCAGTGATAACAAAACCTGCGGATACTGTTACACAGAAGAGTTTTGGTTCAAGTTAAAAAAAAACTAAAAAAAAACTGAGGGAATTAATCTGTTCTATGCCAGACAACTGCTGTAGATTGACATAATTGTGGCGCATCTTTGCACATGACCCCCTTTTTTTTTCCCCTTCCAAAGCATCATTCACTGCTCCATTCTCTCTTTCCCCATGTGCAGAAACCAATGAAGGGTGGGGACGTCTCAGCTTTCTGGTGAATGGGACCTCCTGTCCTGTGCCCAAATTAAGTTCCCAGTGTGGGGATTAAGGCTAGGTTCACATCTGTATTGGAGTCTCCGTAGACAGATAGAAAAGCCCTGCAAGGAAGACTTTTCTCTCCATCAGCTCCAGTATAGAACCTGCGGAAACCCAGCAGACCCCATTATAGTCTATTTAAGCAGCAGGACTGGTTTATATGTGTCAGAATGGAAATCTATTCCAGCTAGGGACTAGCATATATTTCTAATAAAAATCATGCCAGAAAACTGGCATCAGTTACAATAAATATATTGGCCCAAAACGTCCCTGGCCTTCCCCGCACAGGGAAGCAAGAGAGGCAAAGAATGGGACTTAGGGCATAGGTTGGCCAAATGTGTGCCATAGTGTCATCCTTCTGACTGGCGTAGAGTGACTGATAAATTGCCCCTAATGTGTCTTCAGCCTAAACACAAGTATTAAAAAGTTTTTCATGACTTATAATGATTAACTTTGATTATAGCACAAATTGTTGTATTCAAATGTGTTTAATGAATAAAAATGCTTGTGTTTTAGCAGCGCAAGGGTAAGGACATATGTTCAGGATTTGTTGATGTGTTTTTTGAAGGCAACATGGATCTTGGAATGAGAACTATACATGACAGGTGGTTCTCTTTGACTTCCCAAACTGCAGTAACAAATCTGAACGCGTGTCCTTCCCCCAAGGCAAGCATTTTTGACCTGACTGCTTAATTTCTGTCGGCGCCACAAGCTTTCATTCAGAGGAATAAAGTTAGCTGCTCTTTTCTGATATATTTAGTTCTCCTCTTCCTGTATATCATAAAGCGTAATCTCCCCTTATTCTTCCCCCTCCTGGAATAGACCTAAGTCACTGCTTTTGTGGGTGGTGAACTGGCATGGCCTGAATGTTGCAAGCCCCTAGTGGTGGGAAGCTCGTCAATGCTTGCTGTTAGCTTATGGGATCACATTTATTGATGCTCTCTATAGGTGGAACGTATTTGCTTGCCCTGGAATTTAATCAGGACGTATTATTAATGTAGTCTGAGAGTAAACACCATGCCGCTCACAGTTGTGCTCAGTATTACAGCAGTCCAAAGATGAGAGAGAAATAATTGTACAAGGAGGGCGTCTGCGATTAAATATTGACAGTGGAAATGAGGACCACAGGAGCAAGGAAATCACTGAGCTGTGATACCTATACTTATTCCAGAAACAGAGTTATTATACGTGTGTCTTTTTCTATATTGCCCTAGACATATGAAGCATAACTCAAAATAAAAGAAAATAATTTCCACATTGGACATGGCACCTGCTGGCACAGCACTACACGCTTCAAGCATTTTACACCCAATTTGATTTTGGGATTAGTTAGCTTATACGGAATATGTAGGTTTTACTCTGCAAATAAAGCTTTCATGGTTCTTGGCTGTGGAGCAGTTATGGCCTAGAAAGCTCTGCGATGAGTTACCTCCTGGTAGTTCACACAGTCAGTCTCTTCTGTCTGTAGCACCAGTGACCTTAAGTTGGATCTTTCACCTTATTGGAGTAGCTGTGCTTGTGAGCCGAATTTCAGATGTAACTCAGAGCGCCCTTACAAACTGTTCCACCTTTTCAGTCTTCCACGTACAGGTTCCTAGATAGCCCTGAGCCAATTAGTCTCCCTGGCTTGTCTTCCATATCCTACTAATATTATAAGTGTGAAAGTTTGTGTGTTTGGATGTTTGTGAGTTTGGATGTTTGTTCCTCAATCACGCTAAAACGCCTGGACGGATTTGCGTGCAATTTTCCAAAAACATAGTTTTCCCTTAAGATTGAGTCACTTCCTAGCAGGAGAATCACAAAAGCAGGACTCCTAGCCCCAGCTATAGACTCTCACACACTGCCTGGCATTTCCTGCCTCAACCTGCCTGCACACTCCTTACTGTCACCTCAGGAGTAGCCCTCACTCTACTCACTCACATTTACATATAGCTTTCCACTATACATACACAATATAGCTTTTCACTATACATACACAATACAACACATCACATTGTCTGTATCACTACATACACAATATAACACATCACATTGTCTGTATCACTACATACACAATATAACACATCACATTGTCTGTATCACTACATATACAATATAACACATCACATTTGCTATCCCACCAAACTTTTTAAAGCACTTTTACTGTTTCACACGTCTGTGTCCGCCCAATTCTCAAATCACCGCAGACGAAGTCGCGGGTAAAAGCTAGTACCTTTTATACGCGAGTATAAGCTAAATTTTTCAGCACAGTTTTTGTGCTGAAAAAGCCCCCCTCGGCTTATACTTGAGTCAAGCAAAAGCAAAAAAAAAAAAAAGCCGCAATAGTATAGAATCTCCCATAAAATAGTGAAAAAAAAGAAGCTTTAAAAAAATAAAGTAAATAAAAGTTCTGAATCCCTCCTTTCCCTAAAATACATATAAAAGTAGACAATGACTGTGAAACACATACACATTAGGTATACTGTGTCTGAAAGTGCCCGGTCCACTGAATATAGGGTATCTGCAGTGCTTCTCTTCCGTTGGGAAGGGGTTAATTGGAGCACTGCAGATACCCTATATTCAGCCAGGCTGAATTCCAAGTGGGGGAAAAAAAAAAAACGTTCTCAAGCTCAGGGAAGGGGCAGACAGACAACCAAAACACCCCCTCCCCTTCCCCAGCACCCAGCAGCTACTGCACCCAAAAAATCGGCCATTTTAATTTTTCAAATTTTCCAGTAGCTGCTGCATTTCCCCCCTAGGCTTATACTCTAGTCAATAAGTTTTTTGTGGTAAAATTAGGAGCCTCGGAACACGAATACAGAAGACTAGCAGGATTTTGCTGCTGTTCACTAATATGTTAAAAAGCTATACTGCACCTACCAAACTGTGACTGTGATACCAAAATCTAACTTTTTTCAGAGTACACAGCATACCGTATATAAAAACACAATTTAATAGTTTATATATACAAGCACCTTCATTCAACTTTGCGGCAAACAGAGATTGCTAGCAAAAATTCAAATTTGCCACTAAAGTGCGGCTCAAGAAATCCCTTTCTGCAAACATAATGTACTGTCCATAAAACTGCAATATGTGAGGAGTTCATACATACCACACATGTATATATTTACAGGGGCGGGTGTTAAAGAATCTCCAAAATCGCAGAAATGCGCCATCCCATTTTGTGCATGAAAATTAAATAGGACTTTACGTAAAAATGTTATTTTCTATCCCCCTATAATAATTTTAGCAATCTATACGTTCATCTCTAGTGATAATCGTTATTACTATTATTTTAGTGTGTAACGGACATCACTAGAGACGTATTTTACTGTAGAAAGCTCAGGTATAGACAGGACAGGGATTGGGTGAAATGTAAACTTTATTTGCGACTTTCTTTTTTTTGGCTCTGCGACCTGGACAATGGTAAACATCTGGGTCACAGTGCCAATAAACTTCCTGGTTATGTTCAGGAGGTATAACATAAGAATACCCCACTAGTAAAGCTCAGGGGGGAATTACATTATAACTGTATGTGACAATCAGAGACAAATGTATAGTATGTTCTCTGATTGGCAGGAGAAGGGTTAATAGGGACAATAGAGTCCCTGCCACCCCCCTCCTGCTGTCACATACAAGTTATGCAGAGAGTCAGATCTTTTCACTGTCTCTCTCTCTGCTGCACTGCTCCATGTCCCTCTTCTTTTCTTGTTAGATTGCAAATTGCTTGCTTAGACAGGAGGGGGGGGGGGACACTTTGGAGCTCTATATCTTTGGACTGCATCAACATATCTTTCAATTGCATTTTAAAAAGGAGAATCTCATCTTTAAAATGATATCAAGAACTCGATGATTGGATGTACTGTTTTGGAGCAATTCACTGTTGAAACGCTGTCGGGAATTGAGATCTGCAGTTGGATCTCAATGCCAAATAGTGTTTTCAACAGTGAATTGCTCCAAGACTGTACATCCAATCATCGAGTTCTTGATATCATTTTAAAGATGAGTCTCTTCTTTAAAATGCATTTTAAAGCATCAAGATACGTTGATGCAGTCCAGAGATATCGGCATTAGTAGGGAGGACGTACTAAGTACGTCCTCCGCTACTGAAGTGCCACCTTGGGAGCACGTACAGTGTACGTGCCTGGCAGCGAAAGGGTTAAGGTGTAAAACATAACAAAAACCATAAATTTGATGTTGCCATATTTGTAATAACCTGCAGAACATCATTTTGGCTGTAGAGTGAATACTGTACAATAAAAAAACAAAACAAAGTGGTCCGAGTAAATTTATAGTATATTGTATAGAATATTAAATGATGCCATTACGAAGTACAATTTGTCCCGCAAAAATTGAGTCCTCGTATAATTCTGTGAACAGAATAAAAATGAATTTTAAAAAAGTTACTGCTTTTGAAACTTGCAAAGTAAAGAACAGAAATTGAAAAATGCTTGCAGTTAAGAGCATTTCTGCTTCTCGGCCAAATAAAAGAAATGATATACAGATAACTTATATGTGTATTCCCATCTGGGACATTAAAGACAGATCCACATGATATTCCATAAAGCTCAGTCCTATCACTACCCAGATTGCTGTGCCCTGGAGAGGGGACACATAGGTGTCCCTGTGTTCACTTTTGTGGTAGATTGAAGAAATGCCTTGCAGGTAAGCTCCAAAAGAGGCCCATTCTAGCTGCGGTCCTAGAGGCATTTGTTACATAATTATGACTTGTCCTGTAGATATGCAGTAATGTCCCAGATGGAATATTTCTTTAACCTGGAACAGTGGTTATTCAGGGTTAACCAGCATTGAGCACGTATTGGTTTGTCACCCAGCTCTCCAGGCACTGATGTAATGTAGAGGAGGCCTCGTAATAAATTACTCATCTTACTCTAGCGCAGGGGAGATCAAGACTGACGTAGAAAACGCCAGTCTTGATAAATCTCCCCTAATTTGCCCACATTTGTCTCTATACTGTGCACATTTGTTTTCTGCTAAGTTGGAGATGTCTTGAAGAAACCTGTCAGGTGCTATAGAAATCGACACATCACCTGCTTTATTGAAATCGACCATGCTCAGACCTCACCTGGCAGTGACATTTACTGACATTGTTTAGCATGGAATCTGCCGCCATGAAAAAGACCCTCAGAGCTGTTCAATCATATAAGGATGATTCCTTCTACTCTCAAAACCTCTTTGCTTTCTTCCTTTAATCACTTTACCAACACTATTGCTTTATAGATTCCTGGATGGCTTCGGTTTCTTACAAAAAGTTAGCTTCTCTCTTACATCGGATTCCTCTCCAGGCGGTGGCCTACTAAGTGGGGAATCGCAAGCGGTGGTCTCCGTAGCTGAATCCGTGGCATGATCAAGCAGGTCGCTTATTCTTTCAGCTTCCTGTTGCGATCTCTGCCGCCCATTAAAACCAAGTAGAATCAAGGCGATTTGCCCCACAATCGTCAGCACATGCCGCCTTAGAAGGCTGTACTTTGAGTGATTCTGCACCCATATATATCATTGGTGACTGGTCAATTGGATATTCTCCCTTAATATAGAAAGTATTGTGATGTTTGGTCTTCTACAGATGTGAGTTGTGGGGTCCGTCATGTCCATGCATTCACTTCCAGTAAGGATGATTTTATAGCATTGTTTCGCTTTGCATATGGTGTTTGGGCTGGGAGCCAGTCTCACGGATGCATGCACTGCAGTTCTCAGAATAAGGTTGTCATGTGGCCAGCGATATTTACTTCCTCTTCTCTAAAACTTTCTATCTTAGGCTTATTGAATTCCTGCTCCTCTAGGACATTTGATAGGTCACAACAAAAGGCATTAAAAATAATACAGAGATTTTTGGAGGTATCAGATTTTTGCTGGTCCAACTGTAAATGCCAGCTCGTGGCTTAGTTTAGATTCCTTTCCAGTGTCCTCCTGAACTTGTTAGAAAAAAAAAAAAATCAATGGCGTCAGTCGGGCTCTGTATATAAATGCTATTGTAGTGCTCCACCTGTCCGTTGTTTTGGTCCTCCTCCGAACCAGAACAATGGACAGGTCAGCGCAGATATGAACTTGGATTCACTGATTTCGTTAAAGGAAGGGCAATAGTGCCCATAGTTGTAGTGGCTGAATCTGGTATTGCAACTTGAATAGTATTGGGTTGATGTACCAGATAGAGCCCGTACAAAATGTCCATATGGAGTTAACAATGAAGGCAAAGTGATTCTACCTGGAATGCTCTGGCCCCTTCCATCAGCTGAGTGGTGAGAGTGTCTCCAGCAACCTAATATTCATGACCTAGAGTAAGGATTGGCCATTGATATCAAAGTCCCGGACAACCCTGTTTAAACGGAGTCTAGAAGATGACTTTGTCTTATCAAACATAACGAGATACTTTTGTGACTGTTCACTGCATTTTTATTGAAGAGCAAGCTAGTCCCTAGTGTCGGATATTAACCCTCCCATATAGTCTTAGCATTCCTATGCGGTAGTCGCTGCCACAACAAAGACATGACCAACTATCACATACAACTGCAAATTCTACAGCAGCTCCGCTGAGGAGGGGCATTAACATCACTAGAGTCCTGGTAACAAGAAACCAGTTGGGTTGAGTAGCACTCCATTTTTGCTTGTTCTTAATTTCTTTTCTAAGGAAGGGGCTGCTCCGAAAACCCCTTATAATTGTTGTAACCTGAGTTCACTGATAAGCAGTTGATTTTCTGTTTTTATGTTTTAGCTAGGCCCTCATACCATGGTTTATATTGGTATTTTAGATCAGGGCTGCTCAGTTAGACCTCTGCCTCCTTGTCTTTCATAGTGACAGTGTTTGGGAGAAAGCTGGGTCTTCCTGACTGCTGTCACTTTAGGACTGATACCTGACTGTAGTGGCAGGAGGGATCAGCAATTGTTCCTGCTCCCTACACCCGGGTAATGTTGCTTTTTATGCAGCGGGAAGATGAGTGCCAAACATCTGTTTACAATATTGTTGTCGTATTAGTGCTAAAAGGGCAGGAGCCGCGAGATCAGTCTTTCTCCCAACTGCTGTCAGTATCATTATGCAGAAGCAAAGAGGGAGTTTCTTGTGGCCACCTACCCACTACACCCTCTGAGGTGGTATTGTACTGTGTGGGGGTATTTTATATTGGGGTACTAAGGAGCTTTAATCAAAGTTACATAGAGATTGACCTCACCTAGACCTTCAGTATAATGTCCAAGGGGTTATGGGCACTCCATCGCAAATCGGCTAATAGAAAAGTCCTATACTCTTATATACAATGGTGTCTGTTATACACCGGTTTCTGTTTGTAACTGCTGAAACGGGGGTCTTGGCTGAATAGTACAACTGAAATGGCTGAAAAAGTAAGCATTCTGCATGCTCTTACCGCGGAGTCTGTGGCTCAAGACTCGTCACTGGTTAGGTCCATTTAACTGGGCCTAACAGTGACAGTGCCAGCGACTGAAAAATTAAGAATTGCCCCTTTAGTAAATATAGTTGTGTACCCTGCTTTAGAATATGATGTAACTAGAATGTTCGGGTTTCTTTTACATGTGTGTATTGTGATCTGCAAGCTTTACAAAAAACCTGCTACATTACTTCGATAAAGACTTAGAGGAAAAACTTCTCCCCACATTGCAAATTTGGTTGTTAAAGGCGATATTATAAAGGGAGATTGGAATAGAATTTAAAAAAAAAAACAAAAAAAACAAACAAACCCCAGATTCATACATGTGTCATCCATGTTGTGTGATCCTCTGGCGTGTTGACAGTGAATGACTTCCTGTGTATGTCTTATGAATGGTCTGTTTGTGTATTGTATTACTAATGTCTGTCTTTTTTATTCCCTACAGTATAATGATAAGGAAGAGGTGGTTTTATGGATGAACACAGTAGGACCATACCACAATAGGCAAGAGACGTACAAATACTTCTCACTGCCATTCTGTGTTGGAACAAAGAAAAGTATTAGCCACTATCACGAAACCTTAGGAGAAGCTCTTCAGGGAGTTGAACTGGAGTTTAGCGGCTTAGATATTAAATTTAAAGGTGCGTATTTTAGTGTTTTGATTCATTAACTATCAATGGAAATATACTCGGATAGATACCTTAAGTTAACAAGTTATTGTAAAGCAATACAAAGTATGATCTGCGTGGAGAGGGTGTCTGGGAAGGCGTACTTGCATTATGGAGCGTTCTAACTAGTAGGCAGCATTGGAACAGGATATTTTATTCTAACAGCTGTAGAGTTGACAGCTTTGTAGCCAATAGTATAGTTAGCGATTAGGTAACAGGGGGTTTAAGAGGTTTTATGGGGCTTTTTGTTTGACTTATCCTCATGATAGGTCATCAATTGAAGATGGTGGGGGTCCAACACTTGGTAAAGCCTAGCCTAAAATGTAGAGGCATGCTTCCTTTTAGTATTTAGTTGCGTAGTTATCCACACTGTGTATCTTGCCCAGATTTTTAGAAGTCTCTTTTCTCTTATACAGAGGATGTCATGCAGGCAACCTATTGTGAAATTGAACTGGACAAAGCAAAGAGAGATGCATTTGTTTATGCAATAAAGAACCATTACTGGTATCAGATGTACATAGACGATTTACCAATATGGGGTAAGCTTTTGTTTTCCATTCTGTTTGTGTATATACATTCTGCACCAGATGCTCCTATGTCATAGGGCTCAGGGTTATTACGTATATATTTTAAAAGCAATGTTCTGTGTATATATGTTATGTCTAAGTGACTTTATAGTACTGAAACTGAATCTTTGACATGTGTACGTATTCATACAATGTCCAACGTAGCTTTTTCAAAGGTTAGGCATTCGTCATTCCATGACTATTTGGGATGTTTAGTGTCACCACACCCTCCTTCTCTCAGTCTCTGTTGGCAAGTATTGCATCTGGCAGAGGAAGAACAACAATCAGACATACAGCAAGGCTGGCTGCTCTCTCTATCTGTATCTGGACCTCATCAAAGTCCTCCATATTGAATCTGTGATGGCCGGCATCTTCGTTACATCTTAGTCACTCTAAATTCGGAAAAGGGTCCAGTAGTACTATAACGCTGGGTTCACACCAGCGTCTAGACTCCGTTATCAGGTTTGACCTATCATGCCGAGTCCGGCCGTGAGCGCCGGTGAGCGTTTTATGCGCTCCGCGGCGAAACAGGTTTTTTTGTTTTTTTTTTAAACAGGACACAGAGTACTGCGTGTCCGGTTTAAAAAAATCTGCTTCACCGTGGAGAGCATAAAACGCTCACCGGCGCTCACAGCTGGACACTTTTCAAAACCATTCAAATGAATGGGTTTGAAACATGCCGGCAGGTTTCCGTCTCCTGCCCTGTTTTGTGCAGGAAACGGAAACCTGCAGAACGGAGTCCCGGGCGCAGATGTGAATGAGCCCTAACTGTAGAGCTTGGATACGCAACTATTTTTAGTAAAGATCCACAGACCTGGGACTTCAGCAGGTGAATATCTGAGCTGTAAGTGTCCAGTATTTACATATGTTAGGATAAGCCTCCAAACATGTCCAGGTCCACCCAGTCCCTCTTTAGATCCATACAGTAATAGTGCTTAATTCTGGGTTATTTAGTTAATAAGCCTCCTTAGTGTCCCCCATACAATATAATGTCATCTTAGTGGCCACCATATGGTATAATTCAATCTTGGTTCCCACACACAATGTAATGCTGTCTTAGTGCCCCACCACAATGTGCCTCAATATTGCCCCCACACAGAATAATGCTCCCTCTGCCAACCATGGGTTCAAAGAGGAGATGTAGGGGGGCTGCAGCAAATACTCCCTCCATGCTCCTGCATAATGACACCGGTTAGAACAAATATCACAGCCATTGTCTCTCTTTCGGTGATGATTCTCAGTTGCAGGAGTACACAGGAGCGTATTTGTGCTCGTGCTTCTTCTGTGTAGGCAGCTGGAACCATCATACATCACTGGACTTTTCAGTATTGAGACTCTATAAACCTCATTGTTTTAACCCCCAAATAGATTCTTAACTGTGCTTGTAGTACCCAGACTAATGTTATGGTGTTTCTCAAATGTGTAAAATTCATCACAGCTAAGATTCAGACATATACTCACAGCAAAGTAGGCTAAACCAAGCGATTTCAGAAGGACCCAGCTGACCCTGTTATGTATATGAAGATTTGCTGACACTTCCTAGGTGGTAGATTTTTGGGGACGACATGGAGAAAAGTACTTAGTATGTTATCCTTGGTATGTGATCCTTAACATGAGGTGGGTCAATGCCAGAGGCATTTGCATTAGCTTATTTCCCTCTCCATATTGAGAGCACAGGCATCCTCAGCCTGGCTATATGGAGGATAGTCAGGAAAAGAAACAGCCAAATTGGCATTCAATGCATATTGTAACTATATGGGCGCCTTTAAGGGATTCTACCATTAAAACACTTTATTTTCTGGTTGACACGTAGGAATAGCCTTAAGCAAGGCTATTCTTTTCCTACCTTTAGATGTCTTCTCTGCGCCGCCGTTCCGTAGACATCCCATTTTCCGCCGGTATGCAAGTACATTTCTCTCGCAGCAATGGGGGCGGGCCCCAGCACTGAAGCAGCACTGGCGGCGTCCCCAATGCTGTGAGAGAACTCTCCAGCAACGCCTTCATCCTCTTCACGTGTCTTCCTCCGGCGCAGGCGGTGAAACTTGTAGGCCTGGAGTAAGTAAGCGCCCATTTTCTTGTGGCCTGTGGACCTGCGCAGTCTGCTCTGCCCGAGGCCTCCTGCGCCGGAAGAAGACACGTGAAGAGGATGTTTCTGAAGAAGATGGAGGCATCGCTGGAGAGTTCTCTCGCAGCATTGGGGACACCCCCAGTGCTGTTTCAGCAATAGGGCCCGCCCCAGTGCTGTGAGAGAAACTCATTTGCATATCGGCGAAAACCGTGATTTCTACAAAACGGCGGCATGGAGAAGACATCTAAAGGTAGGAGAAGAATAGCCTTTCTTAAGGCTATTCCTACGTGTCAACCAGAAAATAAAGTGTTTTAATGGTAGAAATCCTTTAAGAAAAGAGATACATACAATGTTTTGGCAGGTATGTACAACCCATCCAAGCACTTTTCACAGAAAATCCACAGTTTTCCTCTGTGGACTTTTTCTTCTTAATAAAATTTAATTAAAATAAGTTTTCACAATGCAGGAACAAAAAACAGGGGTAAACAGGTATCAACATTGTACAATCATATGTTACAGGACAGAGCAAAGTAGATTCATAACGCAAAACCAACATGAATACTAACTATAATATTGTTAAATAAGTAATACAAGTGGCAGAGATTAGAGTATATCCTACCCTCGGTAGGGGGTAGTCAAAGCCAGTGCCAACAGAGTACCAAGCATTAGGGGCATTCCCACCACATATGTATAAGTGTGCCTAACTCGCCGCAGCCCCTCCAGCATATGTTCGAATAGGAAGAGTCTGTGTGCCAATTGAGTGGGATATTTTACAAGCTGTCTCCAAGTGGGCAGCACCCCTCGATTCCCGCCTGACAAACCTAGTAGCCTCACATCATTCCTGTAGAGAGATACACCTAGCAAAATTAGTCTCCAACGAATCAAGCAGAGAGGTTTAACCTGTTCTGATGGGAGGGAAAGTTGCTTATGAAAGGACGAAGAACCGCCTTTGGTAGTAGCTGTCGCCACAACTGAAGAGCTACTCTAGGGAGTATGGGATCTAAAGCGTTTTGGGATTGAAGGAGATGCCTGATCTGCAAGTATTTCTAGAAGTCCCGTTAAGGGACCTGAAATTCCTCCATCAATATAGTAAATGATTTTAAATGACCCTCCAGAAACAGCTGGTTAACCATGGTGGTAAGGATGAGGTCAAGTAACAGACAGGTAATTCCATGCTCTGCGGACTTTCTGCTTCGGCTAAACCTATACGGAATACGCCAGTGTTTCCATAGGTATAATTGAAAATGCTGTAATTTACAAAAAAGAGCTAGTCCAATGCCGATAATGTCTGCAATGTTTGGATGGATTAGCCAGAATCCCATCCACTCTGCAGCTACTGTAAAACGCCATGGCAAAATTGCAGCATTGACACTGTGTCCCCGGCCTAAAGGGGTTTCTTACTACACCATTTTCAGAGTAAAGCCAATCCTGTGATCAGCTCACACAGACAGAATGGCTAAAGCATATGTCACCAACTGTACGCTATCTAGTCAGGACTACTGACCAAAACTCTGTGATGTGGCATATAAATAGGGCGGTGACATGTAAAAACAGGAGTGATTTAAAATCATTTATTATAATCGTCTTTATCTTCTGTTTTTTTTTTTTTTTTGGTGCCATTAATTGCAGGAATTGTAGGTGAAGCTGATGAAAATGGAGAAGATTACTATCTTTGGACAATAAAAAAGCTTGAAATTGGATATAATGGAAACCGAATTGTGGATGTCAATCTAACAAGTGACGGAAAAGTGAAGCTTGTCCCAAACACCAAGGTCCCAATGTCCTACTCAGTAAGTTAACAGAATCCTCATATTTTTAACATCGCATGTGTTGATCCGTTCAGGTCCTTAGTTTCTGCAGCTGCAATGAGTATAGTATTGTGGGATGACTTCATGGAGACCTGACACACAAGCTGCCCATACACATTCTATTAATGCCTGCAGCCGGCAAGCTAATGTATACAGGGTTTTTGCTATCTTCATTGGCAGATGTTGCAGACATCAAGGATCAGGCATGTGGTAGTTTAACATGCCTAATCCGTTCGTTCTGCCAAGAGATAAGCTGCTGCCCAAGGTGTCTGTCAACAGCTTGTTGTCTTCTTACCATTGAAATAAAAATAGACTTAAAGGGGTTTTTCAGGCAGTGATGGCAGTCTAGTACATATAGAATGGTTGTCACCACCCACTGGAATAAGTTACACTTTCTACGCATAGGAAGAACAGAGAAAGAAATGACAAGTTATATTGAATCTCATGTCAGCTTCTCCTGCTCTGTAACATGCTATCTGCAGATTGGGCTGCCTTTAGGTATATATGACATATATAATGGACCCAGATGTACAGTAAAACAATTTAATACAGTCCTCTGAGCTTTGACATGATGTAGTAGTAATAACTAATAAGGTTTGACTCGTGCTTATGCAAATAATACATTAATATTCTGTATCTCTTATAGGTCAAGTGGAAAAAGTCTGATGTGCGGTTTGAAGATCGATTTGATAAATACCTCGACCCCTCATTTTTTCAGCACAGAGTAGGTATCTCCAAGATACGCTTTATCATCTAGTTTCCATGCAATTTCACAAAGTTGTCATTGTAGCCAGTCATAGATCTTTCTACTGTAAAATATGGGCGACTCTTATCTACAAAGTTATGGTGTCAATCTATGTCAGATACTCTCAACATCTCCATTATTATAGCCATGGTAAGTTAATACATCTTAAGTTGAATAACTATGCATATTTTTTTTCTAGATACATTGGTTTTCGATCTTCAATTCTTTCATGATGGTTATTTTCTTGGTGGGATTGGTGTCCATGATTCTTATGAGAACCTTGAGAAAAGATTATGCCCGATACAGCAAGGAAGAAGAAATGGATGACATGGTATGCGTTCTCACAATGTGACAGATTGGTTTCACAAACCCTATTCCATATAGTAATAGTTTGCTGTGTCAGAAATAAGTGTATATGAGTCAAAGGAAGCAGTGGCTGGAAAGAGCAGGACTTACAGACTAAGGTGACATGCACACGACCGTGTGTTTGTCATCAGGCCGTGATTAAATGGCACATGGATGACATCCGTGTTCCTCCACAGCCCCGCTCAGTGAGAATGGGCTGCAAATCAGACAGCAATAGGACCTGTCCTGAGTTTTGCCCCAGGCTTACAGCCCCATACTCAGGATTGTAAAAATACATGGTCATACGTTAGGGGTCCTATTAAAGAATGGCTAGCACACTGGTAATGCACACAGTTGTGTGCATAAGGCCTAAATTTACGTTTTTGTCACCTGCCTTCGCACTGGTTGTTTTATGTGATATTGATAAATCATTGTTTGAAATAAGATCATATTTTAGATTGAGGAATAAAATAACACATAACACTTGTACAGGCATTTTTACTTGTTTAATAAAGTGACTTGACATTTGAGACTTTTCTGGGTATTTGAACACTTAAACAGTGGCACATAGCAGTCCTGTCCCGAGCCAGGACTATCAGTGTCTGAACAGGGATCAGAAGAGCTGCATGCTGGTGTTTAATCAATTACAGCATCCATTAATCTGATACTCACCTATGGCACTGGACTGATTAACAGATCCTGAAATCATCTCCTCGCCGACATCCACTGTACTACTGTATTATGGCGGATGTTAGCACTGTAAGTATGGCTCGGGGTCTCTGTTGTTTTACACAGTGAGGAACCCTCACTAATGCCAGTGATCAGAGTTTTCTATGATTATTGAGGACTCTTGATTCCTAAGACCAGGTCCCTCACCTCTTCCTTTAGCCTTCTGAAGGCTCCCAGGCCTGTCATAGGACAAGAACTACTGTGGCTTGTGTAGCAGGCTTCAGTGATTATACTGTGAGTTTCTCATAGACTGTGATACAACTCTATTGCAGTCTTTGTGGGGGCTTAAAAACGATGGGGTACAGATGTTATTTTGCTGCTGTGCTTTGAGACTATCTGACTTTTTGTCTTTATTGTATATACAGGACAGGGATCTAGGAGACGAGTATGGCTGGAAGCAGGTCCATGGGGATGTTTTCAGACCATCAAGCCACCCTCTGATCTTTTCATCGCTCATTGGATCTGGATGTCAGATTTTTGCGGTGTCTCTTATTGTGATAATTGTAGCCATGATTGAGGATTTGTATACAGAGTGAGTATGAAAGTGCAGAGCAGATTTTCCAGTTTGTTCTTTAAATTATTTATTGTGTTCAGAAACACTTACACTTCACCCATGCACTATTACTAAATATTACAAACATTACAAGGGCTATTGCATAATGGAGTATTATAAATATAGACTCTGGTTACTTGCTTTTTTTGTAATTAAGTCAATGGATAAATCTGTCACTCAGCTGACAATGTAACGTCCTGTCTAAGCAGATTGTACCACACAGTAGAGCACAAACTCCTATCTCAGCTACTGATGAGACGACACTTGTCACACAGTAACACTGATGAAGATGACTGTTCAGCCTCCCAGGTTGTATCCTTAGTGTGGTTGTCTTAATATTTGCCTATCCTCCTAGTGGGTAGACGTGGCACTAGTCTTATCCACCTATGTAATACTGTGCTGAGGCATCATGGACTAGGTAGGATAGAGGAAAATGTGGTAGGATGAAATCTAAAACTCAGAAAGTCAGGAGGCTGGATTGCAGAAAAGTGAGTGCAATATAAGTCCGAGCTTAATAGACTATCTGGTGAAGGGGGCTATGATAGAAAGCTGATATTTTAATGGGAGGTTTTAGACTGTAAATTGTAATGTTTGACAATGTAATTTACCTCCTCCGTCATTCAGGATTGTTTGTGCTGTATAGCGTTTTGGATTATATATGTATTGCTTGATCTGACAGATGGTCTCCTCATGTTCAATGAAATTTACATTACTGTCACCTTGCTTTCTGAATGTGTATTATTTATCTTTTCTAGGAGGGGCTCGATGTTGAGCACAGCTATATTTGTCTATGCTGCAACATCACCAGTCAATGGATACTTTGGAGGAAGTCTCTACGCTAGGCAAGGAGGTAATTCTATTGGCATGATTTTGTATTCAATTTTACTGCAAAAAAAAAAACAACTTTTGCATTCAATGTAGTATTGGTAGAAAACAGTCTAAGAAAATGTTGTAATTTCTTTGAGTTGCACAGTAAATATATACATGAGGGCCGCTTGCAGCTTTTGTGCTTTCCTGGTTACATAACTGTGCCTGTGCTTCCATGGAGGGAAGCTGAGTGTTTCTCATAGTTACAGGTAAATGGAGTTGGACTTCTATAGACTTGTACACAACTGAGTCTTTCTTTAGCTATCCCTGACTCTTCGAGGAGAGCCAAAAGGGTAGCGGTAAGCTGAGCCCTTGTGCCCCTTTGTTTCACCAATCTGTGATGTCTGTGTATCCAGACCTCAGAGTATATTAACGCTGAGTTCACACCAGCGCCTGAACTCCGTTTTCAGGTTTACATCTTCTGCATGCAGAAGATGGAAACCTGTCATGCAGAGTCCGGCCGTGAGCGCCGGGGAGCGTTTTATGCTCTCCGCGGTGACACTTTTTTGTTTGTTTTTTTTTTTAAATCGGACACAGAGTTCTGCATGTCCGACTCTGTGTCCGGTTTTAAAAAAAAACGGTTTCGCCGCGGAGCACATAAAATGCTCACCGGCGCACACGGCCGGAGACTTTACAAGCCCATTCAAATGAATGGGTTTGAAACATGACGGCAGGTTTCCGTCTCCTGCCCCTGTTTTGTGCAGGAAACGGAAACCTGCAGAACGGAGTACGGGCGCAGATGTGAACGAGCCCTGAGCGGGTAGATGAGGAAACATAACAAACAGTGTTACTCACCTCTCTGGCCTGCAGCGTGGCTCTTTGTTCTCTTCTGGGTTTTCTGCTAAGTGTTAGGGATGGCCTCCGCAGTCACGCGGCATTGTGATGCATTGTGACCACTGGGGTCCAGGCACAGGCCTCCACGGTCCCTGATGCCAGTGAAAAGACCAGAAGTGAAGAGGGAGTCACCTGGAGCCCAGGAGAGAGAAAAGTAACTTTTTTTTTTTTTAAATCATACAGTATAATATGTATGTTTCCCCTTTTTTGGGGGGCCTGTGCTAATTAGCAATAATGAAGAGACCCCAATTGAATCTCAGGTGGAACATCGTATTGATCAAATCAGTATAACCGGGATGGTCAGTTTTGTTATCTTCCAATTAATTGCCCAGCCCTAACACAGAATAATTTGGGGACCCACATTGATCACAAAAATTGGGATGACTTTCTTGGGCAAACTACATTAAAGAGCCTATACTGCAGTTAAGATATTCATTTCGGTGATGCTGGGTTCACAGCAGCGTTCGGTCTCCGTACTCAGACCATGTCCAGCTGCGAGTGCTGGTGATCATTTTATGCTCTCTGCAGCGAAACAGTTTTTTTAAACCGGACACAATTCTGCATGTCTGACTTTGTGTCCGGTTAAAAAAAAAACAAAAAAAAAAACGTTTTCGCCGCGGAGAGCATGAAACACTCACGGCCGGACACTTTTCAAACCCATTCAAATGAATTGGTTTGAAATCTGCCTGCAGGTTTCCGTCTCCTGCCCATTTCCGGGCAGGAAACGGAAACCCATATAATGTAGACCCCGGGCGCAGATGTGAATGAGCCCTTTAGTAAGTAACATTAAGAACACAGTTTATAATTTGTATTGCCAGAGTCCTTATTGAGAATATTATCCATTTTTATAGCTTAAAAAAAAAAAAAAAAAAAAAAAAAGTCTAAAGGAAATACTTATTAGTTGCAGTTTTTTTGTTAGAGTTACAGTGCAGGCGAAATTCTCAGGTTTCATCATTACCATCCCCTGTAACTTTCATATTACCTGGGTGAATGAATTGCAGCTTTCTTTCATGTAACAATAAGACCAATTGTTCATTCTTTGTTAGGACGGAGGTGGATAAAGCAAATGTTCATCGGAGCTTTCCTGATACCAGCAATGGTCTGTGGGACTGCATTCTTCATCAACTTCATTGCCATCTATTATCATGCTTCCAGAGCAATCCCATTTGGAACAATGGTAAGTGACTGGTAACCTTGTGTAATCTATGAAGTAAGATTTGTAGAGGCCTCAAAGCACATACAGGCATAGGCAGGCATGTCACAAATGCATGGTTTGATCAAGTACACAGTTACGAAGATGGCAGCAGAGGCAAAAGTATGTCCATTAAGTCATTTTAGAACAGAATAGTGACTGTAGTCCTCATAACAGGGCTACAATGGCAAAGTTTCAACATAAAATAAATATACATGTAATAAAATCCCTGCATCTTACTCTAGGTTTTACCTATAGATCTCACCCTTTGTATTGCAAAGGTTGGAAGCTGTGTGGGGGAACACTGGAGAAAAAAAACAATACAGTTGAGCCACAGGCAAAAAACACCCAATTTCTGTTTTTTTTTTTTTTTTTTTTTTTTTTTCCCTGCATTTATTTTGTGCTACGGATGACATTCAGCTAAATTTTTTTGTGTGTAGCCTTAGTAAGTAAAGTGTGGACAGTAGATACTTGTATGTAGGCTTAAACATATTTTATTCAGTTTTATGTAGTTGCAGCAAAATATAGAGCAGAAATGGTATTTGTGTGTTATCTATTATAGGGTATCTTCAGGAATCTCATTGTTTGTCGACCGGGTTTTGAGACCCCTTACACAGGACTAGTGTTGGCATTCACAGTTCTTTCTATTAGGTCATATGTTTGGTTCGCCCATCCTATGAGTACGTGCACTGATCAATAGAAGAAGTCTGTAGCTATGTCAGGATACATTTTTACAGTTTTTTTTTTGGTTAGTTTCACTCAAGGATATTCCTGGTGTAGGTCCACAGGATATCAGTTCAGGTCAGTAGACCTGCAGTTGGTCTAGGTCGTAAGAGAGTTGCAAAAATATACAGTGAAGTACTATATTTTATTCTGACTTGCACTTATATTACCACTTGTAATCTGTTCACCAACCACTAGATGGCCCTTCTTAGATTAGCCTCTATTTATTTTAGCCACAAGGTGGCGGTGTGTTCCTTGGGTGCACATTGCATCCTTATGTTCACATGACTAGGAAGGAGTCCTTTCTTCTATCACCAAGCAGACCTGGCATTCTAAAGGCAGGGAACTAATACACTTTATTAAACTTTATTTCCATAGTATATGGCTACCTTTTGTGAGAAGGTGGTGGTGGGGATTATCCCCAAGTTTAGAAAGTGATCAAAAGATTCTTTAGGAGTTAAATTTTTTTTCATAATACAAGCAAAGATGGCTATTCATTGCAGTAAAGCTGCTAAAGCTCTGACTTGTGATACGTGCCGAATGTAAGCTTTAGCAGTGCTCCATTCCTTACTAGCACAGTAATCTGATTCACAGGTCAGGAATGCTTGCAGCGCGGCATTCCCCTGCATTAGACATCGCTGTTTGGTTTTGTGACTCTGTATAATCCCGCTCTTCTTTTAAGTACACAAGTTCATGTTTGACCTAGAGCGCCATTCTTCATTCCGCATGATAATCGGGGTCACCCAAGGATCGCTCTCTTCTAAGCAAAAGCATAACTTAAGCCTTGCATCTTCCAATGTCCTGGATTTTGTCCAAAGCAATCGTGTGCTGGCACTTTGCTTACAAATGAAGCTTGCGCTGACTTGTGAGATACGGTTAATATTCCATAAGTGCGCTGTATGAACTGTAGCCTTTATATTTACAGCCACTTCCACAATTTCCCATGCTGCTTTGTGCATTATTAAAGCTAGTCTGTCAGCAGTTTTCACCTTGTGAAAGGAACCCTGGAGAGCTGTTTAAGTTTTAGGATGACTATAGTGGTATCAGCATTACTTTAGAGACACTTTATGTAGGCACAACGCGGCACAACGCAACAAATGGGGGTCCCTAAGGTGCTTTTAGTTTTCTGCATGCAACCCCTCCCCTCTGCTCTGAGAGGACATCTAGGACAGTGCTATAACTATCGCACAGATCGCACTTGAAAGAACAGCGCCCCCCAGTTTATGATGTCTTCTATAGTAATGCTGGTTCTACAACCACATAGGTCCTAACACGTCCAGCTGGGATCAGAGCAGCTGACAGTCTTATTTTCATACTTGTAGATGTGGGCATTTTTATTTTTTTTATTTTTTTGTAGTGGAATATAGTCAGGAGTCTATCAACATTATAGATGAAGTTGGGTCTTTAAAGGGGTTGGCCACCCTTAAGCTGAAAAAAATCAAAGTGCCCCAGACAACTCAGAAAGATGGTTATAGGACAAATGTGCTATAAAAATGATTTTTATCTTACCTGTTCCTCATTAAAATTAGATTTTGCGGTGTAAGCTCAGCCAGCTTGTGTGGGCGGGACAATCAACAAACTGAAAGTAAAGCTCCTGCCTGCATTCCATTGGTGGAGCTGAGGTCACATGACAGCTCTGCATCTTTCCACACATAGGACATTATCACACAGCTTTATTCACTTCAGCTCCTCCACAGACAGTGACAGAAACACTGAAAATGGTCAGATTCCTCCAATCTAAACACTAGATAATGTTTATTACCCATCTGAAGCTATATGTTTACATTCAAACATATACTGTGTAATGTATACAGAATAATATATATATAGCTGTACTAGCATCTGCCCGCAACTTCGTCTGCGCGTTGGCGCTGAGCCGCTTCTATTTAGCCAAGTTGTGTTGGTTACAATCCGCCGTGCACCCTCACCTCCCTTGGCCCTCGTCTGGCCGCGCGGTCCTATCTACCACCTGCTCCTGCCTTCCCCCCTGTCACCCGCGCATCTGCTCCTTCCCGTCCCCGCACCTATGGCCCTGCTTCCTACTGTGTCGCGTGCCTCTGGCCCCCAACCTCTCATCCCGGGGCACCCCCTTCACAGGCGCCATTTCCCTCAGCGGCCCCCCACCCCTATCTCACGGACCCCTGGGCTCCCTGCCCGCGTCCCAACCTCCCCTCCCGCGGCCCCCGCACCTTCCTCCCGCGGGCCCCTGCCCCCCCTCTGAAGGCACCCACCAGCCCCTCTTCCTCCCGGGGCCCCCCGCCCCATCCACTCTGTGTGGCACTCCCCACCCCCCCTCCACTAAGTCTCCTTGCGTTCGCTTCCGCAACCAGCGCCCCTTGCCCCCCCGCAGCCCACCCAACCCCCCCTCTCCCATGGCCAAACTCCAGATAGTATAATGTCATAGCGGCCCCTCCACACAGTATACTGTCATAAAGTGGCCCTTCCACACAGTTTAATGTCCCATAGCGGCCCCCCAACATGGTATAATGTTCCATAGCAGTCCCTCCACACAGTATGATGTTCCATAGTGAACACTGTAGACAGTAAAATGTTCCGTTATGGCCTCCCCATACAGCACAGGGACACAGGGATACCAAATGTGTATGTGTTTCAACAGTAATGTTTTTGTTTTATATGTATTCTAGGGATAAGGGGGTGATTTGAACATGCGTGTGTGTGTGTGTGTGTGTATATATATATATATATATATATATATATATATATATATATATATATATATAGCATTCAGGGTCTAAGCTAATGTGGTGGATCCCAGAAGAAATACTGTAGACTCAAATGTGGTCAACTCTAATTTCAGATCTCACTGAGTGAGATCTCACATAGTGAAGCTATGCAAGAAGAGAAAAAGGGGCGGGCCAGATGGGTGAAGGAGGCGTGGTTTTGTAAGCAAACTTGAAAACACACCTCCACCCATCTGGCCCGCCCCTCTTTCCCTGTCTGTGTGGCTTCATTGCAGGAGCTAGATCTGAGAGGCAGTGAAGGAGGGGCGGGACAGACGGGGGGAAGGAGGCGTGGTTTTCACGGCATGCTTGAAACCACGCCTCCTTCCCCCATCTGGCCCGCCCCTCCTTCCCTGCCTCTCATATCTCACTCCGGCAATAAAGCAACACAGGAGGGAAGGAGGGCGGGCCAGACAGCGCTGCTCTCCTTTTGCTTCGCAGAGACCGGACAGGGACAGGACACAGCGGTATACGCTGCAATACACATGTATTGCAGTGTATAGGAGGCTGTCAGCCCGTGTACACACATGGGCTGGCAGCCTCCATTCCTGGCAGGATCGACCAGGTACGTGTAGGGACACATGGAGGGCAGACCCGGGGTCACTGAACAGACCTCAGGCTGTCCGAAACTGTTGCGGGGGGGGGGGCGCCGCCGATCGGGACCCCGCCGATCGGGACCCCAGTACATAGAGAAACCCCCTGAGATGCCCAGAATATAAGGAAACCCCTGAGATGCCGGCATCTCAGGGGTTAACACAAATCATAAGAGCAGCGCAGGCGCGCACGGTGGTCAAGGCAGGCATGTCAGGGAGCCGGCAGAGCCATGTTAGTGGGGGGCGTGGCTTTAAAAATAAAGAGACAGAAGCAAAAATGCAAATGAATGTCTATGAGTAAGTTTATTATTTATGTTTGTGCTACACATTGCAGACTTTTACCTATATAGTGGCCAACCCCTTTAAATATGGCGGCAGCTCAGGAGCTGTGCAACCACCATAGCCACCAGTTTTTCACTGTATTATACAGCAGAGACCCAGCAGCAGTGCCCACGCCCCACACCATAGCCACCAGTCATTTTAGGGTAGATCGTCAGCCCACTGGAGTGATGATCCATTACTATGATAGATTTGAGCCTATTGAAGGCTCCCAGGCGTGTTAAAGGTATTCTACCATTAAAAACCTTTTTTTTTTTTTTTTTCTAGTTGACACGATGGAATAACCTTAAGAAAGGCTATTCTTCTCCTACCTTTAGATGTCTTCTCCGCCCCACTGTTCGGGTAAAATCCTGTTTTCCGCCGGTATGCAAATGAGTTCTCTCTCAGCACTGGGGGCGTCCCCAATGCTGCCAGAGAATTCTCCAGCGCCGCCTCCATCTTCTTCAGGAACGGGCTCTTCACGTCTCTTCTTCTGGGGGTTGGCTTCAAACTTCTAGGCCTCGGGCAAAGCAGACTGTGCATGCCCGCCAGCCACAAGAAAATTGCCGATTACACAGTATTGTAAGCGGCCATTTTCTTTTGGCCGACAGGCATGCACAGTCTGCTTTGCCCGAGGACTAGAAGTTTGAAGCCAACCCTCAGAAGAAGACACGTGAAGAGCCCATTCCTGAAGAAGATGGAGGCGGCACTGGAGAGTTCTCTGTCAGCATTGGGGACACCCAAGTGCTATTTGAGCGCTGGGGCCCTCCCCCAGTGCTGCGAGAGAACTCATTTGCATACTGGCGAAAAACTGGATTTTAATTGAACGGCAGGGCGGAGAAGACATCTAAAGGTAGGAGAAGAATAGCCTTTCTTAAGGTTATTCCATGTGTCAACGCAAAAAAAAAAAGTTTTTTAATGGTAGAATCATTTTAATAAGTTCTAATACAGACTTTGCTTTTTAGTATGTCTTCCGGAATATTAAATTGCCATTACAAAGTACATTTTGTCCCATGAAAATTAAGCCCTCACTTGTCTATGTAAGCAAAAAAAAATTAAGTTTATGGCTTCTTAGAAGGTGAGGAGTAAGAAACGAAAATCGAAAAATGACTGCTTCATGGATGAATGTAAATTAACCCCTTCATGCCGCAATGTAGCTAAAGTCCAGCAGAACAGCCAGGTTTTAACCCTATAATATCCATTTCCTTTTTACCACAACAGATGGATGAGAGAGAGACCTCCAAACATTATATAATGATATATGTCTGATATATTTTTTTCATATTTGCCTCTCTGTATTTCAGCAACCATAACTTTTTTTTTTTTTTATTTTGTCACTGACGTGGCTTTATGGGGTCTTGTACTTTTGTAGAAGGTGTATTTTTTTTTCCCCCACTACCAGTTATCGACACATAAGTGTAGTTTGTTGCTTCGATGTAATATGTTACAATAATGTTTTACACTAAGCTTTTTTTTTTTTTTTTTTTTTTTTTATCAAATGTGTTACGTTAAGGTATTACTAGTTGTCATCTTAATTTCACCTTTCCTCGTCAGATAACACACAGATCTGTTATGTTCTCTATTCACTGCCTGCCCAGGATTATTGTAGACATCAACCTCCTAATGCATGTTCTGTTATTCACAATGTGTGTTCTGGTTTTAGTGTATTGTACTCTTATATGCTTATTCAGAGCAGTGTAATGTCATCTGGACTTGTAACTGATCTGCAGGGAATGTAGCAAGGACCAGTGGGATGAGTGTTAGGAACCTAATGTCTGTAGTAAATGAGCATTCACTCACTGGCTAAATTCTCCCGTCTTAGGTTGCTGTGTGCTGCATTTGTTTCTTTGTGATTCTTCCATTGAACCTGGTGGGGACAATTCTTGGTCGGAATTTGGCAGGGCAGCCAAACTTTCCCTGCCGTGTCAATGCAGTTCCCCGGCCTATTCCAGAGAAGAAATGGTAAGCTTTTTCTCTCCTCCCCTCCCCTTAAAGTTCACAGTACAGTCCATTATTGAAACTGTAATAATATGCTTGCTCAGGTTCAAACCTGATGTATACAACTGAAAATGTTTTTGGTCTTTGCAGGTTCATGGAGCCAGCTGTCATTGTATGCCTGGGTGGAATACTACCATTTGGATCCATTTTTATTGAAATGTAAGTGTTATTTGCACATTTCAGCACCACTGTTTCATGTGTCCTACATATATACACCCCATGGAGTTTGTGAGCCGGCATTGTCTCCTTTCTTTTGTTCTGCTATGTATTGTCACAGCATACCCACAGTTCTTCCGTGCCCCTGTTTCAGCTCTGCATGTTTCTAGGTTCCACATGCTCATTGAATGCTTGTGAAGGTGTAAGGGAAGGGCAAAACTGGTGCAAAACCAAACTAGATGAACTTACCCATCAGTCATTGATGGCATATCGAAGACATACATCCCCTTTTTGGTTCTTTTCTTTGTGTTTTTTTTTTTTAAAAAAAATAATTATTATTATTATTATTATTGTTGTTATTATTGTAAATTTTGTAGTAGTTCTTCAGTTTGTCATGAATTGATATGCCTTTTTTTTTCCTTTACAGGTATTTCATCTTTACTTCCTTCTGGGCATACAAGATCTACTATGTGTATGGGTTCATGATGTTGGTACTGGTCATCCTCTGCATTGTGACTGTCTGTGTAACTATTGTATGTACATACTTCCTACTAAATGCTGAAGACTATAGGTGGTAAGTTATCGATAAAACACAAACCCTTTTCCAGACTTTGTACATGGTCTACATCCAGTTATAAAAAGTGCAAGAGGATTTTGTAGTCCAAGCAATGCATAGGCTGATACAAAGCCCCATCTCCATTCCAATTCTCTGAATAATATGGAACATTTAGCATTTAGTGTAATACTGCTTTGCTTTTATTTTCTTTCATAACTGGAGGTGCCCTTCAGGCATGAACAGATCTTGTAGCAAGCCTCTGGCATAAAACACCTCGATAGCAGTGCTTTTGACCATACCTCAGTATTAGAGATGAGCGAACACTGTTCGGATCAGCCGATCCGAACAGCACGCTCCCATAGAAATGAATGGAAGCACCTGTGACGCTGACTTGGCCGACGTCACAGGTGCTTCCATTCATTTCTATGGGAGCGTGCTGTTCGGATCGGCTGATCCGAACAGTGTTCGCTCATCTCTACGCAGTATGTTATACTTAGTATTATACTTATATGTAGTCACTGCAGTTTAGCTTCTGCTCCTTCCCCACGGCGATTGCTGCACTTGTCTGCTGGCTGGCAGCTTCATGGAAGGAGGCCATTGCCAGCTGATGCATTTTGTGTCCTATATGCACACTAAGCTGTTTTTAGAGATCACTGCAAGATATACACAGTCCTGTCATTATCTAACAAGCTCAGCATGATACTGTCCAGCGGTAATATCATACAGAGTTAGATAGTGACAGACATTCTGCAGTGGTGAAACTTGGACACGTGCTCCAGTTTTCTAATTGCTTTGGTGACAGACAAGCTAGAACTAAGGATGTTTGGTATGTTGCAAATGAGCCTGTTCTCTTGTAAGTAATATGTTTATAAAGTTTTTAGTTTTTTCCTGTTTTTATCAGACTAAGGCTGCCTTCACATCTAGATTACGCTGGGTTCACACCAGCGCCCAGACAACGTTCTGAGCTTTTCGTTTTCTGCATGCAGAAGACAGAACACTGTCAGACCGGGTCCGGCCGTGAGCGCCGGTGAGAGTTTCATGCTCTCCGACGCAAAACTATGTTTCTTTTAAAACGGACACAGAGTATTGCATGTCCAACTCTGTCTGGTTTAAAAAAAAAAAAAAAAAAAAAAAAAAAACGGTTTCGCGGCGGAGCGCATAAAACGCGCACCAGCGCTCACAGCCGGACATCTTTCAAACCCATTCAAATGAATGGGTATGACAGAGTCCTGCAGCTTTCCGTGTGCAGGAAATGGAAACCTGTATGAACGGAGACCAGGCGCAGATGTGAACGAGCCCTTAGTCTGTCTGAAATCACGGACGAAATAGTCCTGTAAGCCTGACTCTTTCATTTAGTGATGTCCTGTAGAAATTAAGGGATACCTGACAGACCTCATTGTTGCCTTTGGGTTCCATTGTTATGTCATTACAGATCCATTTTATTGATCAATCGTTCTGTTTTTATGACAGACTAGAGGCAGGTATTAAACAACGCAGATGTGGGGACACTTATTGTGGTTATTGTGATAGATTGCAGGGAACAAGAAGAAATGATCATGCATTAAAGGGGCAGTCCAGAATTCTAAAAACATGGGATGTTTTTTCTAATCCTGGACAACTTTTTTTAAACATAGAAAATACATTTTTTAAGGAGTTTGGCAATATTATGTATTCTTCAATTTGTTGCATTTGTGTTGTGGTTTGGCATAACCTTGTCGATTTTAACTTTATTTTTCTTTATTGTTAACAGGCAATGGACAAGCTTCCTCTCCGCCGCCTCCACTGCAATTTATGTTTACATGTACTCCTTTTACTATTACTTTTTCAAAACTAAGTAAGTATTTTAGTTTCTGTAGTTTTATTATGTCAGCTGATATTGCTTCATTGTAAACTTCATATTGATCCCGTACATGCGGTCCTAAAAGTAGGCAGCATCTTATAGAGGAAACAGCTGTGCTGGCAGGGATATAGTTTGGGAGAAACTATGTCATATAAGGCTAAGTTCACGCTACCGTTAATAACTCACTCTGCTGTCATCCATGATGGCCGCAATGTGCACTAACGATATCTGAAAAGTTCCATCAGTTTTTTACGTTGGGGTCAGTGCAGACTGACACCCACCGGAGGGGGCTCTATCTGCTTCTGTCATTTAATGTCCATTATTGCCATCATTACTGCCACCAACATTGCGGTAGTGACATCTCTGTATACAGTCCTGACCACGTATCCAATGTCTTTTCCAAAATGAATGGGAAATGTTCTAACCAGTTTTATGGACATTTATTGTTATCCATAGGATAAGAGATAAGTGTCTGATTGCTGAAGGTCCCACTAAGGTCTCCTTGTGAATAGAGCACCACTTGGATGATCAGCACTCTATTCACTTCTATGGGGTTGCTGAGACTGTAATGCACCCACAGCTCCATAGAAGTGAATGGAGTGTTGATCATGCAAGCACACTGGTGCTCTATTCACAAGGAGGCCTTAGGGGGACTTTCGGTCCTGATCACTGAGGGGACCTGGTGATCTGGCCCACAGAAATCTGACACTTATCCCCTGTCCGGTGGATAGGTGGATACATGTCTGTAAGGGGACAACCACTTTAATAAGTACTGACTAATCTAAGAAACAGACAGAAATCTGAGTTTTTAATGTAGATTGTGAGCCCCATATAGGGATCACAATGTACTTTTTTTTTCCTATCAGTATGTCTTTGTAGAAAGGGAGGAAATCCACGCAAACACGGGGAGAACATACAAACTCCTTGCAGATGTTGTTCCTGGTGGGATTCAAACCCACTGAGCCATCATGTTACACCTGAAATCTAATTGAGTTTTTACCAGAAATTCCATTTTGGGCTGCAAACAATGACACAATAGCTGGAAAACTAAAAATGTATATTACTAAAAGCTGTCTTTCTATATGATTTTTTTTTAAATGACTATTTTTCTTTTTTCTTTCCTTTTAGAATGTATGGATTGTTTCAAACCTCATTTTACTTTGGATATATGGCAGTATTTAGCACAGCCTTGGGAATTATGTGCGGTAAGTATTTGGTAGCTTGTCCAACTTTGACCTTTGTAGGGTTTTTTTTTTTTTTTTTAATGAAATTCTATGGTTCTGTTAAAAAGTGACATGGGTATTGGACATCCAGAACCCACACTGATCAGCTGATCCCGGTTGCCTTCGGGCAGCACTTACTACTTCTATTTTAGTAATGGGCACATAGCCTCATTACCCTGGCCTCACCATTATACAATGGACAGGGCTGCAGCTCTGGTCCGATCACTTGAAACCAGCTAGATCATCTGATCAGTACTGGGGCCTGGTTTTCAGACCCCACCGATCAGATACTGATGACCTATCTTGTGAATAGGTCATTAGTGTGAAAAACAGCTTTGATGCAAGTGTATTGTATTGTTCACTGCATTGGGTAGTTGGGAAGAGATTGTAGATTTGCTCAGCCAGAGCTTTGTCTAGTTATACTCGCTGCTGTTAGTCGTGAATAAAATCACATGGCAGGTCAGTCACGTGGTCGTAAGTAGAGCAGACTGCTATATTATTTTCACAGTAGCCTTATTATTTGACACCTTCTGATATGTTTTATTTTTCTCTTCCAGGAGCAATTGGTTACATGGGAACAAGTGCCTTTGTTCGGAAAATTTACACTAATGTGAAAATTGACTGAGGGATACAGCGGAAATGGGAACTGTGGATCAGTTACTACTTTTTTTTTCTGGGGCTGGGGGTGAAACATGCACATTAGTGCCAGAAGAGATTGGGTTTTAACACTGGGTACCGTGTTGGTCTCCGTTCTGTGGATGGCTTAAAATGACATCTATTTCATTGATCCTAGTTTTCTTACAGACTGCTCTTTCCAACAAGTCACAGCATATGCTTGGATTATATGCAGTAAGCAATTACTACAGTACATGGCTAATCTTCCCAAAAAAAAAAAAATCAACTAGCTCATAAAAGATGAATAGACTAGCTCTCTTCAGTGAAGAGGACTCACGGTTTATTTAATGCATTTGTTCCATTCAATAAATGAGAGGGAATCTTGGCTGCTTCGGCTAGTTGATTAGTAGTCTTCTTGGTACCTTCTAAACTCTCTAATATCGCTGTTTCCGGAAACTTCCTTTTCTCTCCTTTACGTTGCCACTTTTAGAATGGTATGTTGATATTTTTGCCTGTGGGTGTCTGTTAATGGGATTTTTCGTTCTGTCCTATAACATCTGCACCCCAGAAAATAAAGAAATCTGCATGTAATATAGGCTTCTCATGCACTTGGACCAATCTCCCACGTATTTATCTCTGAAAGAACGCAATGAAACTGCATTTTAAGAATCCATAAAAGAAGGACTTGAAGGCAAACGTTCTCCCGTTCTCCGCCCTGCGGTTTACTGTAAATTGTAAAATCATTTAAAGGATTAGAATTTGTTTTTATGGCCATTTTGTGGTCTGCATAAGACATTTTAACTCCACTGTAGTGACCCCTTTCCTTGTTGATTTCTGCTTTGTTCCATGTCTTGAAATAATGTTTTCTCATTTTTTTTTTTTTTATTTTTCTGTTGGGGGTTCAATGAAGGCTTTACTTAAAATATTAAAGGGGAAATACATGTATATAACATTAAATAATGTAACTTAGGTTTAGATCCCAATTGTATTTGGATGTACAGGTTTATTACAGATTTTTTTTTTTCTTTTTTTTAATTATAATTTTTCTTTCTGAAGATGATTCGATGTACAAAAATCTGTGGCGTCAGGTGACTTTTCACATCTTGCCTGCCATTGCATGGTTTTCCTTCATGAAGTGTGTATGTCAGGTTTTTTTTTTTCCTCCTGTTTTTTTTTTTTTTTTTTTTCCTCTGAAGATCTTACACGGGAAAGATTTGTAATTTAGAACATTTAATTTTTTGTTAATCCTGTCTGGACACTTGTGTAACATCTGAAGCATTGTGGCTTTAGAGTGTTCAGAAAACTGAAATAAAATTTTCAGACAAAACCATTCTGGATGGAATCTTTGTTTTTATTTTTATTTTTTTGGATGTCAGCTCAGCCTTGGAAACTGCGGCTTGTATTGCGTCCGCCCTCCCCACACAGTGGCCGTGTTTCACAGTACAGCACTTGATGTTCCAGGGAACAAGAGGTGGCATTCTTACAACACATTTTTCTATCCGAGATGTTTGCACTGATGATTTCAGAACAATAGCATTGCTAAAACCTTTGCTATATTTATTCATTGTGCTCCATCACTTTCTGTATAATAGGAGCAGGTTGGGAAATAAAGTGATATTGAACTGGTGAACTACAATTGTAATGTAGAAACATTTGTGGAAAGTAATGATTTAGTTTCCTCTTTTTAATCCTAAAAAAGATGGTGTTGGTTCTAACAAAGGGGATAAAGGGCAACTGGAAAGTCTTGCTTTGTGAGGCTTAAAAATTTTACTAAACAAAGAGAATGCACAAAACAATAAAAATATATTCCAGGATTTCTCACTACTTTCCTTTGGTTCTATTTTTTTTCAAAGTTACTATTAAAGGATTTGTTTGGGGATCGGAACAGCTGACCCCTGGGCAAACCCTTTCATTCAGTTGTACGGATCCACTTTCTAGGAAGTATACAGTGTAGGCCAGGAAACAGAAAGCTTCTCCCATTGTATAGTGGTTGGGTATCTTCAATCCAGCTCAGCTCCCATTGACAGCACACGGCACAGATGCTATATTGTGTATAGAAAAGGCACCAGAAGCAACTCCGTACATCTGTACGGTCTGGGGGGACTAGCTGTCAGTCCCCTACTGGTTAGATATATATGGGTAGGCCATAAAATTAACTGTGGACAACCCCCTTAAAACTGAAAAATGTGCTCACTGACAAAAGATAATGCACTAAGGAAAGAGTTGGTTAAAGTAAAATGAAACTTTCAATGTAAGTGATTAGGAGGCTCTATTACCCATCTCTAGGCCGGATACAAGGTAAGGTGGGACATGGAGGTACACAAGTACCATATTGTATCCGGCAATACATTTTACCACATGGTGCAGCCTGTAGATCCAGCACAGTCTTCAGATGCTGAATCTGGCATCCCAGCAGGATCCATAAATGCTGGATTGGCAGAAGTACAGAACAGGCAGGTCAAGAAAGTGTTGCAATCTGCAGAGACATTCTTGGGAAAACCATTGCTGTGTGCGGGTGAGCATTGCTCCACTGAAAAATATCAGGTGGCCACAGGATGTCCTATCCAGATTGCAGAGCTGTTAGTGCGCCTTGTATCGCTACTATGGGTGACAAGGTCAAATTTAAAAACCCCCTCACCCGATCATCTCTTCAGCATTTGAGATCGTGTCACTCAATATCAAAGGCAGGATTGAAGGGCTCACCACAAGGCTCCATACTGAGATCTGAGCACCCAAACAGAACCTGGATTTATCGCTAAAGACTTATACGATTCTTGGCAATAGGTGTCTGGTTTTCTTGGACACGATGGCACTGCAAACAAAGTCGACGGTAGCTGGCCGTCAATGGTAGGATGTGTAAAAGGCGGCATGCACCAAATTGGATGGTGACCAGTCTATGGGAGCTGCTCGTGATTAAAAGTAAATGAAACAATCCTCTCGTCTTCTGTATGGAGCCTGTTCGCCCTCACTTAACCGCTGCTTCCAACACCACCTACCAGCTAGGTTAGAACAGTCTATTGTGAGTGTCAAAATGACCATCGTATTTCTTTGTCCCTCCCAAAGTTGTTAGTTGGGCCCAAAATGTTTGTGTCATAGAAGCATGTGTAGCATTCCGTGATCTTTCCCCAAAAGGCACACTACCCAAAAGTAGCCCTTGAGAGCCTTTTCATAGGGGAATCGTGTTCACTCCCTCTTGTGGACTCAGTGTCTACAGATTCATACCTGCTTTCATTTACATATCTGCCTAAGAAATAACTGCATGCTCAGCTTTGCAGCAATCCAACATTTGTATCTGGGTGTTTTGTTCATTTCAATGAGCAAATCCCCTTCTCCACCGTACTGTTCTGTTACAGGCTGTAAGACAACTAGCTGGAGCAGATGTCTCCATGTCCACAGTAGGACACAATATGAAACCCACCCTTTTTGCTAAGCAGCGAAACTATTGTTCAATGTAACCATACAATATCCTTCAATTTACTTATTGAATCTGAGTAAAAACAAGATTGGCCATAAGCAGAGACCGAAATCTAGTAGAGACTCCACAGCTGATTGTTGGCTACAATTGCATCCATTGTAGGGAAACCTTTGTGAGATAAATTTACCGCCTGCCTAATATCACTTATGTCTTTACAGTTTTTAATATTAATTTACCTCAAAGAGGGCAATTTGGGCACAATTGTAGCAAACTTCTAGTTGTCAGGTCTGTATGGGGTCAGAGATTTTACACATATACAAGAATGTACAGAATAGTTTATACATTTTTGACAGTGAACTGAATTATAGAAGTGGCTTAATTTAGTGGGCAATAATTTTTCCACCAACTTGTCCTCATCTCATAGAGCATGTGAATCTGGACCAAAATGTAATGCATTTTATTTAAAAAATGTCTTTCTGTTTGAAAAATCTCTGTAAAGTTCTTACCACTAGATGTCTCCCTTCTAGCTAATTTACAGTTCACTCTTTTGTTACTAGCAAAGTCCATCCATAGGTAGTTTAGAACAGAAAGATGTCTGGAGAAGGAGAGTCTAGTCTTCACACACTGAATGGAGAGGGGAAGGGTTGATTCTCCTCAGGCCTCATGCACATGACTGTTTGCAGTCTATGGGCCTGTGAAAACCGTTTTCACTGACCTATCCATTCCATTGAACGGGATGATCTGTTGCAAATGCGGACAGACATAGGAGTCCTAAATGCATTCTGGACACAGCCACCAGAACTACAGCTGAGTGTATGGGCCCTTCGAAATATATGGGCCTGCAATTGCAGCTAAAATTCTGTTTATGTGCGTGAGGCCTCACAGCCTGCACACATGTCTGCAAACTGTTGCTCTGCAGGAGACTGAAAATTCTACAAATCTCAGAATTTACAATGTAAGAAAGGTCTACTCATGTAGTTGTATGCACTTCTGGCTGCTTGTGTGACTACAGATGGGATCTTTTTCTAAGAGGAAGCGGCTTTTACACGATTGTTAAAGAAAACCCAAACCTGTCCTATCTTGGTCACGTGACTTATTTTTTTCTCTTTTCAATTGGTTTTTGAGTTTTTAAAACAAAGAAAATAATAGAAACAACACAAGTATTCCCGTCATGGCAATAGAAATTCACTCCAATAGCATGTCGGTAGTGTGATATTTTTGGTGTCTACCAATTTGGTTCCCTAAGGCATGCTGTCAAGACTTGTGCAGCCTTCCAGTTGTACCATGGATGACCAGTATTAAGCATCTATGGCAATTTTTTTTTTTTTTTTTTTTAGATGTATGAAAAGTTCTATGTAAGTGTCACCACCACTACCATACATCATGGGGCAGGCAATAAAAGGGAATAATTACAGCTAGGTGATTTGCGCTGTTAATGGAGTAGACCCAAGGAGTTGGAATATTTTACTGCTTTAGTAATAATGAAACAGTTAGACCATTACAACAGGAAATAGTATTGAGAACAAGATAATAAATGTTTTATGGGGCCATGGTTAGCCTTACCTTGTTAAATTCCAGGGCCAATTGACTATCCACCTGAAGAATGTTAGGACAAGTCAATAAAACGTGCCCTGAAATGTTTTACAGTAGACCTAGGAGCTAGAGCTTCCTTTTTTTCTAGATTTTTTTTGTATATTTTGTTATTACTGGGAGAAAAGGCCACATGTGGAAATGTATAATGAAATGGAGATACACATGGGCTTCTGAGATATACTGTTCTGTAATAAATTGTACAGATGCAATCCTAAATTTCAGATCCTAGAATAGACACCAGAAAATTACAAACCCTATGCCCAATCCTACAGTTTCTTATCCCTTCTCGTATATCGTCATCTATTGTTTTGTTACACTCCTGGAAAGGCTTTTGTCTAGCTATGTATTGATATTTTGCTTGCCGCTATATCAATGGCAAACTTGGCAAATTTGAAAAAAAATGGCGGTCAACTTTAGTGACAAAGACGAGGACATGTATTAGTAAATATAGTTTTATGCTTTAGTTTTTACTATTATTTGGAGGATATCCATACAGTAAATCTAATGTCATGTTAAATAGCATGGATTTGCCATAGATAAATTTGCCACATCTATTTTCAGAAGATTGCTCATTCAGTATTCTTTGCAGATTTTTTTGGGGGATTTTTTTTTCCCCTGAACGTGTGAATGGGTAATAAATAGAGATGAATGAACACTGTTCGGATCAGCCGATCCGAACAGCACGCTCCCACTGAAATGAATGGAAGCACCTGGCACGCAGACTTTGCCGGCGGCCGGCCACTTAACCTCCCGCGTGCCTAAACGTCCCCATTCTTATGCATTGTCCTGAAGTTGTGAAGATGGCCTGAAGGAGTTTTACTGGACTTTGTTGCAATAGCTGTGACATTATTCACTGAACTTTGCTGGTTGGATATACCGGCTTCCACTTCTCCATTTTTAATCTCATTGGATATAGCGTAATATGATTGACTGAACATATTGATTCATTTTATGGCATTTTTGCCACAATTTTCAGAATTTAAGGAAAACTGAAGGTTTGGGCAAAAATGGTGGGATGTTGCGCCAAACAAGAGAAACAAAAAAATGCATCAAAAATGAAAATCATTTAGTTTGTATCAGACATGCATTTTTGACCATATGTTGTATTTGCTTATGCAGTTCATCTATATGTAAATGAGATGAGATTTTCCAATAGTGTGTTTTCAGCCCAATTATTTTTAATAGGCTTGTAGCAATGAGCAGTATATTGCACTTTTCAATACAAGTGAAACACATAAGTTGTTTGGTTTACTTTGCTAGGCGGTATAGTCTGTGCTCCGCGTGCTGACGCTGGGTTCACACCATCGTCCGGTCTCTGTTCTCAGGTTTCCGTGTTCTGCCTGCAGAAGACGGAAACCTGTCAGACCGTGTCCGGCCGTGAGCCCCGGTGAGCGTTTTGTGCTCTCTGCAGCGAAACCAGTTTTTTTAAACCGGACACAGAGTACTGCATGTTCGACTTTGTGTCCGGTTTAACAAAAAAAAAAAAAAATGCTCACAGGCGCTCATGGCTGGACACTTTTCAAACCCATTCATTAGAATGGGTTTAAAAAATGCCTGCAGGTTTCCGTCACCTGCCCAGTTTCGGGCAGGAAACGGAAACCTGAAAGCGGAGACCCCGGGTGCAGATGTGAACGAGCCCTTATTGACTCATCTATGTTTTTTACTATAATGCAAAGTATTAAAAATGTCCGCCAAGTGATCTTAATTGTAATGTGATATTTAGTGTCACATTCATCCCTTTTATAAACTTTGGGAAGGTCTATAGTAAAGATAATGTCAGAAAGTTACATATTGAATAGTCTGCTGCACTTTCCATTAATAAATACATAGACTGGGTACCTAAAAAAAAATAGCAATAAAAATAGAAAAGGCAATATAGGAATTATAGACATACTCAATGCTTTACATAAAGTGCTACTCTACCCTAAGGGCTCGTTCACATCTGCGCCCGGTCTCCGTACTTCAGGTTTCCATTTCCTGCCTAAAACAGAGGCAGGAGACGGAAACCTGCAGGAGACTTTCTCACCCATTCATTTGAATGGGTGAGAAAGCTGTCCGGCCGTGCGCGGCGGTGAGTGTTTTGCGCTCTCCGCCGTGAAACCGGGTTTTATAATCCGGACACAGAGTCGGACATGCAGTACTCTGTGTCCGGATAAAAAAAATCCGGTTTCGCGGCGGAGAGCCTAAAATGCTCACCGCCGCGCACGGCCGGACCCGGTCTATGGTTTCCGTCTTCTGGCATGCAGAAGACGGAAACCATAGAACGGAGACCGTGAACGCAGGTGTGAACCTAGCGTAAGAGGTAGTCATGGCAGATACGATGGTCAGAATTTGAAAAGTGATAGATATTTATTAACAAAGACATTAAAAGGGTTTTTTTTAGGATTTGGAGTAACCCATGGAGCGGCGGAGGTAGGTGTAAAAAAAAAAAATAATAATAATTCTCGCCTGTCCCCGGCACTCCCTTGTCTGCTTCCAGTCTCCTTTCTGGTGTGTGCCAGGGCTTGCAGAACTAGAAACTGTGAGGCTCGTGTGACCACTGAGACCAAGCAGCCGATGGAGTAGTGACTGGTAAGGAATCGGTGACGTCATAGCTCCCTCTCTCGCACTGCAAAGACAGGTGACTCTTCCACCCCCCACCCCCACCCCTCCCCCTTTACACCCTACCTGACCGCTCCAAATTCCGGATAATCCCTTTTAAAGGTTACAAATAATTTAGTGATGAATTCTGTATAATGTATTTGATGTCTAAAGATCAGATAAAGACAAAGCTCTCCTAAAGTCAGCTCGGCTATGGGCTTCTGCAACATATAACTGAATATAACGAAAAGAATAGATGTGCGTCTCTTGACAACTCGAGTCAACTATTCATACACATAAGCAGTTGCCATAGTAATCAGGATGTAATAATGGCAGTCATAGTTAAACTAAATAATGCCTCCATTGGTTGAAACAGCAAGTGTCCTTGACTCCAGGCTCTTTGTCTGTGGATTATATTCACACCAGCGTGACAAGTGGCCTGAGTGTCCTTGTAAGCACTGAAATGAAATGCTTGACAGTACATGGAGATATTTATATTATAAGATAAGATAAGATAAGATAATCCTTTAATAGTCCCACCTTGGGGAAATTTCAGCGTGTTACAGCAGCATAGTAATACAGATACAGGATAATACAGAGTAATATGTTACAGACGTAGACACAGATAAGCTGAGAAGAGAAGATATACTAGGAGTCCATGGCAGCTAAGGAAAAACAGAAGAGAAAGAGGAAGACCTCATGGTCATCCTCATAATCATTAGTTCTCTGTGCGGAGAGCTCTTCGTTTGGTCTGATGTAGATTATACAGCCTGGTCGCGGTTGGAAGGAAGGACCTGCGATAGCGCTCCTTCTCACACTTGGGGTGAAGCAGACGGTCGCTTACAGTGCTGCCAAGTCCCATCAGGGTCCCATACATGGGGTGGGATTTGTTCTCCCGCATGGAGGTCACCACAGACAGTATCCTTCTGTCACCCACCACCTGTACTGGGTCCAAGGGGCTCCCCAGGACAGAGCTGGCCCTCCTGATCAGCCTGTCAAGTCTATTTCTGTCCCTGGTTGATATACTGCTTCCCCAGCAGGCCACACCGAAAAAGATGGCTGAGGCAACCACAGAGTTGAAGAAGGCCCTAAGAAGTGTCCCCCGGACTCCGAAGGCCCTCAGCCTCCTGAGCAGGTAGAGTCTGCTGTGGCCCTTTCTGTGCAGCGCCTCCAGGTGATCAGCCCAGTCTAGTTTATTATTGAGGAGCACGCCCAGGTACTTATAGGTCCTGACTATCTCAATACATGTTCCTTGGATCTCCACCGGGGTCGGAGCACCTCTCCGTTTACTAAAGTCCACCACCATCTCCTTGGTCTTCCCAGCATTAATCCTGAGCTGGTTCTACTGGCACCATTCAACAAAATCCCGGTTTAAGTCTCTGTATTCCCTATCATCGCCATCAGTGATAAGGCCGACTATAGCAGAGTCATCGGAGTACTTCTGTAAGTAACAGCTGGATGAGTTGTGCCTGAAGTCAGCAGTGTACAGTGTGAAGAGGAATGGGGCAAGAACTGTACCTTGAGGTGCCCCCGTACTACAGATCACAGTGTCAGACACACAGTCCTGGGCTCTCACATACTGAGGGCGGTTTGTCAGGTAGTCTAGGATCCAGTTGGACAGGTGATGGTCCACACCACCAAGGTTCAGCTTCTCCCTCAGTAGCCCTGGCTGAATGGTGTTGAACGCACTGGAGAAATCAAAGAACATTATTCTCACAGTGTTCCCGGGTTTCTCCAGGTGAGAGAGAGCTCTATGAAGAAGGTGGATGATGGCATCATCTACCCCAATGCCTGGCCGGTAGGCAAACTGGAGGGGGTCCAGAGCGAAGCTCACTAGGGGGCGTAGGTGTGTCAGGACCAGTCTCTCTAGGACCTTCATCAGGTGGGATGTCAGTGCTACAGGTCGGTAGTCATTGTAGCCCATCGGGTTGGGTTTCTTTGGGACTGGTACCACGCAAGATGTTTTCCACAGTTGAGGTACCACCCCCAGCTTCAGGCTCATATTGTACATGTGCGTTATAATACCACACAGCTGGTCACTGCACATTTTAAGAACTCTTGCGCTTATACCATCTGGTCCCCCCGCTTTGTTCGCTCTAATGTTCTTCATTTCCTTACACACCTGAGACTCCTGCAGGATCAGATAGTCAGATTGCAGTTGACCGCAGGTCGGTGGGGGTTGGGTCTTGGTGTGTGAGGGGAGGGCGGTTGGCTGACATGCTGGTGGAGGGAGCATTTGCTTGGAGTCGAATCTATTGAAGAATAGATTAAGCTCGTTAAGCCACTTCCTGTCCCCTACTGTTCGGTGCCCTGTCTTTTCCTTGTGTCCTGAAATTGCCTTAAGGCTGTCCCACACCTCAGAGATTCTACCCTCCCCCATCTGTAGCTCCATCTTCCGTCTGTAGTTGGCTTTCCCTTCTCTGATCAATTGTCTCAGTTGTTTCTGAACCGCCCCCAGGCCATCTTTGTCCCCAGACCTAAAAATTCTCTTTTTTTGCTTGAGGAGAGTTTTAATCTCAGAGTTAATCCATGGTTTGTTATTGGAGAAACACCTCATCTTCCTAGTTGGTACCGTGCTGTCCACACAGAAATTAATGTAGTCCGTTATGCAATGTGTGAGTCCCTCAATGTCCTCTGGAAATGAGTCTTGAAACACTTCCCATAAAGTTATATCAAAGCAGTCCCTTAGAGACTCGACACTTCCCTCTGAAGTGTACGAGGTAACCGCCGGTTCTCTGCGCACCAGTGGAATGTATGTGGGTCGCAGATGTACCAGGTTGTGATCTGATCTGCCTAGGGGTGGTAGGGCAGATGAGTTATATGCATCCCTTACATTGGCAAAGAGCAAGTCCAGCGTCTTGTTGTCTCTTGTATGGCAGGTTACATACTGTGTGAAGCCTGGTAGAGTGGATGCTGAGACATGGTTGAAGTCTCCAGACACTAGGAGCAGGGCATGGGGGTGAGATGATTGCAGCTCACTCACAACAGCATGGAGGACTTCACAGGCAGCGTCAGCTTTAGCAGAGGGGGGGACATAGGCAGCTAGTACAATAACATGTAATAGTTCCCTTGGCAGGTAAAAAGGTCTCATGCCCACGGCTAGCAGTTCAATATCCTTTCCACACAATTGTTTCTTAACCACAATATGTCCTGGATTACACCATCTCTCATTGACAAATATTGCAATTCCTCCGCCTATTCGCTTACCGCTCTCCAGTGTTCTGTCCGCCCGAAGAAGTTTGAAGCCCTCCACGGAGGCAAGTATGTCCGGAGTGATTTCAGTAAGCCAAGTCTCTGTAAACAGCATCGTACTGCACTCACGAAACTCCTGTTGATGTCTGGTCAGTGCTGTCAGTTCATCCATCTTATTCACAATTGATCTCACATTCCCCATAATGATGGACGGGATCACATGCTTTTTGCGTTTTCTTCCTTCGCATCTCAGTATGCCGGCTCGTTTTCCGCGTTTTCTAAGTCTCCTTATTAGTTCGTGGGGGATGGTAAGAGCATGCTTGTCCTGTAGCTTGTCCAGCTTGTCCTGCAGCATGCTTCTAAGGTGTAATAGTGTCTCCTTAGTGTAAACCAGTCTTCCTTGTCTGTGTGGAGGCATGCTTCAGACAAAAAGGCTCAAAAAGGATTTCTTTATAAGAGTTTCTGCATCAAATTCCAGCCCATGGTAAGTTCTTATACTAATACTCCTTATAGTAATAGAAAAAAGTGAAGAAAAAAGGACGGGATAGAGAAAGATCAGTTTAGTTTCAGCAGCTGTAAACACATGCAGCCACACACTAGGCAGGCGCAGGCAAAAAAAAAAAAAAATATATAAAAATATATACAGTAATATAGTTAAATGCTACAGCTTCCTAGGTGTTTAATCTCTCTCGGTAAGTGTTAGAAATGCTGCAGTGTCTTGATAAAGTCACTAGTTTAGCAGTTTGTTAGTGATCTGCTTGCACATACGTGTATCTATGTTTACATCCTACTTAGCACCAGTTCAGATGACGAGGCTTGGTGACACAGCCCATGTGATGGACACACTTCCTAAACCGACCATGACTAGATCATGTCGATCTACGATACTGTGAGTTTTAGATCGACCTCGGGTCTGTCCTGCACTCACAGCACTGTTTGAGCACACCTCCCAAATTTAAGACTATGGCCCCACATTGCAGAAGTTGCATTTTACAGTACCAGCATAGTGACTGAGATTTCTACATTATGGGGGGAAAAAAGCATTTTTTTTTTTTTCCAAAGCACATGCGTTTTTAAGGCTGAGGCCCCACATTGCGGAAACACAGCTTTTTTGTTGCAGATTTTGCTGCATTTTTTTTTTGAGCCAAAGCCAAGAATGGCTACAAAAGGACTGGAAAGGAAGTTTCATACTTCTACCTTCTGCTCAATCCACTCCTGGGTTTAATTTAAAAAAAAAAACGGAGAAAAATCTGCAACAACAAAAAAAAAAAAAAGCTGTATCTCTGCAACGTGGGGCCTCAGCCTAAAAATTTGCAGCTTGTTATTTTTAGCAGTGAAATTGTGAGCGGTTTCCCCTCAGGGGAAGAAAAGTGAATAGAAAAACACAGCAAACATTCAATGAAAAACACTGCAGAAAAAAGCAATGCATTTGCACTGTGTCTTTTTTGCAGCTGGGTTACGCTACATGGGGCCTTAGCCTAAAAGGATACAAAGAGAATCAAGTTTAGCAGTGTGTACAGTACATCGCTACAAATTTATTTTTTAGCCCATGTCCCCTTTGATCTTATCCCTTTTGTCCCTTTATCTCTCTTAATTTTATATTTATTTGACCCTCGCACTTGGGAATCCTAAACAATATTATATAAGTGCATATATAATCATTATGGGGATTATTGCCTGTCTGTTATTTGTGTATAAATCATTGTATAAAAAAAACCTCTGCAAATTTATCATCACAGACGTCGACCATTTCTCACCAGTATACAGAGAAAAAACACACAAAACATTAGTTTCAGCACAGATATCCTTTCACCATCAGAAGGGCGGGACTTAATGTCCAGCATCATTGCTGGGCGGTAAGGACAGTACAAGCCTATAGAAGAGTACTTACCTTCCATCAATGACGCTAGGCAGTAAGGCCCGCCCTTCTGACAGTGGATAGATATTGGTGCCAAAACCAACAGCACCAATATCTCCTGAACCCGGATGCACATTGGGAAAGCTGACAGTGCGGTAAATTCAGTGCACTGTCAGCTTTCCAACGGTATATAAAACCACAGTAGCCAGAGGACGTAATAGGTCCCCTTTTAATATCCTCTTTTATTTTAGCAAATGAAAATTATTTAGAAAAGTCTCAAAATGGTGTCAAAAAATTGTTTAGAAAGCTTAAACTTACTCCCACAATCCCCTGCTGCTTCCATTCCAACACTTCCCAAAATATCTTCTGGTCTCTACTTCCTGGTCTTTCTCGATACATGGGAAATTGACTGTTCAGTTCAGGTGGTCACTGGTTGCAGTAGTAACCTGTGCCTGTCAGGGATTTCATCAGCTGCTCTGGCCAGGATCTAAGAAGTAAAGGAACAAGAGCATTGGGGAGTATCATTTTGTTTTATTGTTTCACATTTTTCTGAGCCTTTTGGAAATATTTTTTTTTATTACGTGGACAACCTCATTAAGTAGCCCTCCATTTACTTTCTGATTTTTTCTAGGGGGTGTGTCTATCAGATTGCATTGAGCATCATTCTACAAGTGTCAGTTTATTACATTAGGTAATTTTTTTTTTTTTTGCGGGGCCAGATGTACTTGTTCGTTCCATTTTAGAACAAGAATATCTCATGTTTTGTTCACTTTTTATTTTAATTTTTTGGAAGGCAAAAACACAGCTGTTTGACCATTCTGATCTTTTTTTCCCCCGTTATGGTGTTCACCATATGGGAAAAATACTACACATTTGTAGTTCAGGCATTTTCGGATGTAGGGATACTGAATTTGTTTGTTTGAGATCTTGGCAAAGTTTTATTTTAAAATTTTTTGTTGAAATCGAAAAAGTAATAGTTGTTGGATTTGGGTAAGTCAGTGGGGAGTGCCTGAGGAGAGATCGGGGCTAGAGAAAGTAAAGATGCCCCTGAGCAGAAAGAACTCTCATCGCAAACATTAGCGCTGGGTCTCTGTATAGAACAGAGCAGCTGCCATATTCAAAGATGTCTGACATCCACTATAATAGCACATAGGGGTTAAAGGAATTCTCCCATGAACATAACCTTATATAAATTTATAGACAAATATTTAAACATTTTTGCAAATATACAGTTTTAATGATTTTCTCTAACCATCTTATAGCGGTGATATTCTTCTTGATTGGTTGCCAGAGGATATGACTATGGATGCACTTTTCAGAAACCATGAATGACTTTCATGGCTGAGTTTCTGACAAATGCCAGACCACAGAAAGTTCTTGCTTCCAGGGTCAAATTTGTTGCTTATTACTGGTAAGACAAGACTGTGATCACTAATATGGTTATGCTAGGTCCACACTAGCATTCGGGTTTCCAGCCTTCGAGTTCGCTTGGGACCCAAAAGAAGGAAACCATATCTGCTTAAAAAAGCGGTTACACACGGTTAAACCCACAAACCCTTGTACTACGTATAACAGTCTAATAGACTCCTTGAAGGACTTTTCTCTCTGACAATTTTAATCAGAATCTGGGGCAGAGAGGCTCGAATGCTAGTGTAAATCTAGCATTAGAGAAAATCTTTAAAGGGGCTCTATCACTGGATTTTCGCTATTTTAGATAAATATATGCCTGAATAGCCTTTAAAATAGTCCTGCTAATCGTTTGTTAAAATACCCCCCCCCACGTTTTAATGAATTACCTTTTAAACGTATATGTAAATGAGCCCTTCCGTGCACCATGGGCTTTCCCATGCACCCCTCACGTCATACTCTGTTCACGCCCTCCTCTGTGGTTCTTCTATGTAAGTCCCTCCTCCTGCTTTCGATTCACTGCCTCACAACTGTCTCTTCTCTGCTTCTGGAAAAGGACCTGTGATGATGTCACTACTGCTCTGTGATTGGCTTGTCCCTGTGATGACCTCACTAGTAGGTTCTTCCAAGTAGTGATTATGCAGAGCAGGGGCTGCAGTTCCCTTTTTCTATAGGTATACTGTTGCAGCCCCTGCTCTGCATAATCACTACTTAGAAGGACCTTGTAGTGACGTCACCACAGGTCCTGTGCCACTAGCAGGGAAAAGGCAGTTAGAGGCTGTGAATCGAAAGCAGGAGGAGGGACTTGCATAGAGAACCACAGAGGAGGGCATGAATAGAGTATGATGTGAGGGGTGCACGAAACGCCCACAGTACACGGACGGCTTATTTAAGAAGGCTTTTCAGGTATATGTTTATCTAAATATGTTTATCTAAAATAGCGAAAATCCAGTGATAGAGCCCCTTTAAGGCTAAGGCCCCACGTTGTGGAAACAGCTTTTTTTGTTAAAGATTTTGCTGTGGTTTTTTGAGCCAAAGCCAGGAGTGGATTGAGCAGAAGGGAGAAGTATAAGAACTTCTTATATATTTCCCATTCCTTTTATAGCCATTCTTGGCTTTGGCTCAAAAAAACGCAGCAAAATCTGCAACAACAAAAAAAAAAAGCGTCGGGTCCCAGCCTAAAACTCTGCAAAATGTTTATTTATAGATATCAGATGTGAAGTCTTAGTGCTGCTCTTTTTTTTTTTTTTTTAAAGAAATCTCATATGCTATACTATTAAGGTGCATCACATTTAGATAGCCACCTGCGTCTACAGGACAGTAAACCTGCTACAAATGTCTCCCCGTGTGATCACAGCCTTAGGGTTCCTCCACACATACCAGGATTTTATGACACTTGCTGGACTAATTCTGGAAATAGCCGAATCTGTCCACTTGCCTACTTTTTAAGTCTCATACACATGAATGCAGAGACATGTGCGCGTACATTCATTGATAGGCACAGGTAGGGCCTTGTTCTCAAAACAGAGGCATGTTTCAGAGTTGGAACCTGCATCTGTATGTTGTGTATAGCTTATCATACATAGTGTGGATAAGTTAGCTCGGCAGAAGCAGTGATGCAGACCCAAACAGTCAAGACAGGGACACAAAATGTGCAGCAAACTGGTTTATTTAGAAAAAAACAGGAAAATAAACCTGGACTTCAGGCACAAAATGAGCAAAACAAAATACAGCCTTAACTTCAAGCAAAAACAAAATAAAATCCTGCTTGTCTGAGCGACTAACTAAACAGAACTGACAACCTAACTATATGTGTGGCTTACTTCCAACCACACAAACAAAACAGACACAATATTGTCTCACTGGACTCAGGGTTAGGGCCCCTTCACACGGAGGATACGCTGGCTGATTCTGAATGTGTAAACGTTCTGAATCAGCAGCGTTTAAAACAGGTCCCATTGCTTTCTATGGGAGCCGGCATATGTGCGCTCCCCATAGAAATGAATGGGATGCTATTTCCCATTCATTTCTATGGGGAGCGCGCGTATGCCGGCTCCCATAGAAAGCAATGGGACCTGTTTTAAACGCTGCTGATTCAGAACGTTTACACATTCAGAATCAGCCAGCGTATCCTCCGTGTGAAGGGGCCCTTACAGGACAGAACCATACACCTCCTTTCACCCCATGGAATTGCCCTGGAATGCAGAATCTACAGGCATTTTCTGGCCCAGTAATGACCAAGGATCTACACCTGGGCTGAGGCCTACTCCAGATCCACTCTGGACCACACACATGTCAGAAACCTGGAGCTGATATATCTGGACTCCAGTACTCTGCCTGTCACCTTCTCGACATAGCCATATATACTGAGATGTGAGTACCCATTTAAATCTCAATTGAAATAAGCCCCCTTAAGTTTTGCTAGCTATGCTACTCTGGTATAAGGACATGATGCATTTGTAAGAGGAATGATCATGCCTACTTTTCAAATTTAGACATACATTTCCAGGAGGAATAATAGGAATGAAACAGAGTTATAAAAAAAAGCTATTTGAGAATTATTAATTTATTTCAGTACCTCAACTTTGTCTGATCTGTTGTATTGTACTTGAGCTGGACATGACATTTTGTGCAAGAGTCCTTTGTCCTTACATAACTAGACAAAAAAAAAAAAAAAGCAACTTGCAGAGTTTTTCTGTCAGGAGTAGTGTTGAGCGAATAGTATTTGTGGAATACCTCGCCAGCATAGGAATGCGTGTAATCGGCCAAACACCAAGGGGTTAAACGCTTCAAAGATTCGATGCATTTAACCCCTTGGTGTTCGGCCGACTATTCGCTCAACACTAGTCAGGAGTACATATCGTGTTAAAACTGCCCCAATAGGAAAGCATGGGATCCATTCTGGATGTGTTTGTTTAGTAAAATTAAGGGTCACCAAATATGACAATGCTCCCTTAAAGGGGTTGTGCTACTACACACACTTTGAATATGGGATAAGTGTCAGATCACTGGGACCCTCAGCGATCAGGAGAATGGGGAGTGAAAATCCCCCTGTATCCTCTGCGTGAATGAAGCACCAGTATAGTGACAAGTTCTCCATTAATTTCTATGGGGCTGCAGGGACTGAAATCTCTGGCAGCTACATAGAAGTGAATGGAGCAATGGCCATGCAAGACCATTGGTGCTTCATTCATAGGGAGGGTTCATCTGGACTTCTGCTTCCAGTTCATATAATTGCTGGGGGTCCAAGCGATCTGACTCTTACTCCTATGCTTTTCAATAGGTTATAAGTGTGTGTAGGAGCAAAATCCCTTTAAAGGTGACCAGAATAAGAAAAAAAACATATCTTCATTGTTCTACAAATAGTACCTACCTGTCTAGAGACTTGTGTGCCGTATTCCAGCTTATACCAGGTGTATAGCTATATGGGGGTGCAGAGTTACCTATCTACTGGGCCCTGGACCCTTAAGTGGTCCAAAGGCCTCTCCACAACAAAGATAGCACATGGTAAGTGGGGGCCCTATTCATTGTCGGACTGAGGTTCTGTGTGCCCACCAGATAAATTTAATTTACGCCTCTGTAAGTTGCAATACCACACAGAGCCTGTTGGATCAGTTATGTAGATATGAATAGATGTAACCTGTAAAGATAGGAAAATTCCATATTGGGGAAAATGAAGAATATAACTGACTAGTAATGAACCAGGAAATAGATGCATGTGCCTATAAATAGTAGTGACAATGAATTGCTATTTAGGAGGTGTAGTCCTGTATAGAGGGTCTCTTTGATGTATGTGCTGTCAGAGCAGTGAATCATTAGTGAGTCATTACTGTTCTGTCCTAAACACTGACAAGTCTATAATTTCATGTTCTCTACCACTATGGCAGGAGAATGGAAGGCGTCAGTCTATGGCCAGTGCTCTGTCATTAGCTGGAGCAGGTGGTATTGTCATAGTGAACCAAGGTGTGAGGACAGGCAATGAACAGATATTACAGCCTGGAATTGTACAATTATAATATATGGTATGGACCACAGGAATTTAGAAGATAACTGAGAAAATGTGGAGTATGAAAGCTGTTATTGCTAAATACACACTGCAGTATTACTGCCAAGTTGCCTGATGATGCTGTATACTTGGTTCAGTTGAAATTTTACAGTGCCAAACTGAGGACTCATAAACATAGCAATATGGTGTTGCATGGACTTTTTATGGCTGTATACAATGTGGCTATAGCTGTGGTAGCGAACCTATGGCATGCATACCAGACGGGGCACTCACCCTCTCTGCTGGCACACATGATATTGACCAATCCAGGCTCCCTGATCACTCTCTAATGGAAAATTTGGGAAAGGCACTTGCCACTGAAAACTCTCAGTATAGGCCACGGGGCTTATACTGACAGCACAGTGTGACCTCTTCCCTGATGCAGGACCTGTACTGTGATAGATGAAGGAGGATGCTACTTACCTGCTCTTCATGAGAATGCTCACTTTGGCAAAATAGATGTCGGGTTTTCCTGTCCACTTGAAAAATCGGACATCTTTGTGAACGGACAGTTAAGGACACGCACGGACAGTAAAAGAACGCACCCAATGTCCATATAAATCAATGCAAAATGTCACGGACACAGCTAGTGTCCGATGCTAATGTCCGTGCATGGATATTAGCATCAGACACTAGCTGTCGGACACCGACAGTAGTGTGAACGCTCCCTTACACACTAAACCCTTTCACCTCACTCCCTCCCTCAATGGATATTTAGAAAATGCCCTGGGGTGGTCACATTACTGACCTAGGAATATGGGTAACTATACATTTTTGATTAATTATGTTATTTAGAAAGTAGGAGGGGGGGAGGGTGTTTAGTGTAGGGATTTCCAGTTATCCCGGACAACCCCTTTAAGGATAAATGGCTATGTTGGCACTTTATGATAAATTAGTGGCTTCTGAGTTGCAGTTTGGGCATTCGTTTCTAAAAGGTTCGCCATCACTCGGCTATTGGGTCACATTACAGATTCATCTGCTCCATGTACTACTTTATTAAAATTACTAGCTTTTACCAGCGACTTCGTCTGCAGTGATTTGAGAATTGGGCGGACACAGACGTGTGAAACTGTAAAAGTGCTTTAAAAAGTTTGGTGGGATAGCAAATGTGATGTGTTATATTGTGTATGTAGTGATACAGACAATGTGATGTGTTATATTGTGTATGTAGTGATACAGACAATGCGATGTGTTATATTGTGTATGTAGTGATACAGACAATGTGATGTGTTATATTGTGTATGTAGTGATACATACAATGTGATGTGTTATATTGTGTATGAAGTGATACATACAATGTGATGTGTTATATCGTGTATGTAGTGATACAGACAATGTGATGTGTTATATTGTGTATGTAGTGATACAGGCAATGTGATGTGTTATATTGTGATGTGAGTGAGTAGAGTGAGGGCTACTCCTGAGGTGACAGTAAGAAGTGTGCAGGCAGGTTGAGACAGGAAATGCCAGGCAGTGTGTGTGAGTCTATAGCTGATGTGTTATATTGTGTATGAAGTGATACAGACAATGTGAATGTGATGTGTTATATTGTGTATGTAGTGATACAGACAATGTGATATGTTAGACAATGTGATGTGTTATATTGTGTATGTAGTGATGGTGTAGTGGAAATCTATATGTAAATGTGAGTTAGTAGAGTGAGGGCTACTCCTGAGGTGACAGTAAGGAGTGTGCAGGCAGGTTGAGGCAGGAAAGGCCAGGCAGTGTGTGAGAGTCTATAGCTGGGGCTAGGAGTCCTGCTTTTGTGAGTCTCCTGCTAGGAAGCCATGTTGTTTAGTGGCACCAAAAGTAGCCTGTGACTCAATCCTAAGGGAAAACTATGTTTGTGGAAAATTGCACGCAAATCCGTCCAGGCGTTTTAGCGTGATTGAGGAACAAACATCCAAACTCACAAACATCCAAACACACAAACTTTCACACTTATAATATTAGTAGGATTCATTTCTTTTATTTTATATGGTGCCAACATATTCTGCATCTCTTTACAGGCATTGTCACCATTCAATGTTACAATGTCTTTAGAGTATTGAAGGAAAACAGAGTATTTGGAGGAAACCATGCAAACCCTGGGACCACATACAAACTCCATGGAGATGTTGCCCTTGGTTCTGTGGTCTCTTATTGAGGAAGCAGAACTTCATTGGAAGGTGTTACATATAGCACAGGGTTCTTTTAGATTTCCATTAACACCATGTAGTTACAGAGGTTGTCCCACAATAGCTTTCTGCTTTAATGGTCATTCACACATTAGATGACATTCCCTTAGCCTTAGGGCTAGTTCACACGTGGGCAAAGGGGAGGTTTTTGACAGCGGAATTCGCTTCAAAAACCGCTCCTTTAACATGGTGGTCTATGTAGACCACTAGCTTTTTTTTTCCTCCTAGCGTTTTCCGCCTGAAGAAGCGACATGACCTTTCTTCAGGCGGAAAACGCCTGAAGAATTGCATAGAAGTGAATGGGAGGCGAAAACCGCGCGGTAAAAAACCGCGCGTTTTTTTTGCACACAAAACCGCGCGTTTTTTTGCAAAAAACCGCGCGGTTTTCGCCTGCAGTTTCTATAGCACATATAGGAAAAAAAAACCCTAGTGAAAACCGCTAGCGAAAACCGCATCAAAAACCGCGTCAAAAACCGCGTGGAATGCAAAAAACAACATCAAAAAAACTCCCCGAGGTTTTTTTACCTCGCACAAATAAGCTAGGCGGTTTTCACGTGTGAACTGACCCTTAGACGCATCCTATTGAGTGAGAACTATCCCTATGAAAGCGTACTGCATATGAATGTTTACACTGAACTCAAAAATACATCTGTACCATGAAAAAATGGAATCCTCTTGCCTTTACATAATCCTAAATAAGTGATTACTTTTAGGCTCCGTAGTTACCATATAAAACATACAGTAGCTATGAGTAATATGCTAAACACGCAGTCAAAAGTTGATACATTTAATAAATATTATTTTATAAGGACACCTATGGGCATGGTGAATCATCCTGCTTTAGATTTAACAGTAGGGCACACCCCATGTGAAACTAAGGCTTACTATATCTCGGGGGCAAACAAATAATATTCTCTAAACAAATACAAAAATCTAAAGACATTATAAGTGCGTTTGCCACTTAACTTTGGCATTGGCTGACTATAGGGAGCATCAGGATTGGCATTGTTATAGGGGGCAATGAGTAGCATTACATAGTTGGGTAGGAATGAAGATGCAAATGAATTTGCAAAGCTAGTAAGTCATGGCATATCACTAAGGCATAATGTACATCACTGATCACTATACATTGCTTACTTTGGATTCCGCACCCATTCCTATATTTTCTGCATTATTTTTTTTATTACAGGAACATATACATTAATTTATATAAAAGGAACAACGCTTAGAAATGTTGAGTTTAGTAATGGGGAACCAGTAAGAAGCTCTTCATATTCTATGTGCATGTATAGTGTAGAAATTCCACATGCAGTATATACTTTATGTCCATCTCTGAAAGGTAAATAACTCACACTGGCCTGCAAAGAGGAGCCAATGAAAGTTCTTGTAAAATACAGCGCCTCTTCATATACTCTACTGGCATCCCTGACATGTATGGTTTCAATAGCTTAGGTTTAGTTTGAAGGTTTCATTTGTTTTGCTGTTGAAGATGAATTTTGTATGTTCTCTTGCATGAGACAACATCAAACAATTGCGACAATGGAATGTACAGTACAGAGCAAAAGTTTTAGGCAGGTGTGGAATAAAAGCTGCAAAGTATGAATGCTTCCTAAAATAGCATCTATTCTTCTCTGTTCACTTGTAAGCAGTTTTTGAAGGTTGTTCCAAAAGCTGGTTTTGTCTGATTTTAGATGGGTCTGCACCAGACAGATATTTTGGATATTTTGCAGAATATTTAATAATTATGTTTAATCAATGTTTATTAGGAGTTTTTCAAGTAGAACAAATGTAAAATTGTAATAGAAAATTCAAAAAGTGGTAGGCCAAAGAGCTTATGAAATCAAATAGAGAACAATGGTAACAAGCGGTACAATGCAGTTACAGAAGGGAAACAGCCCACAGTATACCGCATAATAAAAATCACAGAAATGTCACCATAGAAGAGAAAGTAATATCCCAAGGTTCATGGTGGGGCTCTGACTGGTGACGCACAATACCACGAAAATAGGAAAGTGGCCAGAATTAAAAGCCTCACCGAGCAAGCCAGAAGAGGTAATGACTAGAGGGTATAACAAGAGACAAACAAAAAGACAAAACAAAAAGAAGGGACACAGGAAACCGTAGGAAAAGGAGGAGGCAGAGGAACTGGACCCACAGTTTTTCTCAAGCACTGAGCCTTGTTTTTAACATCTAGTGTCTCTACAACTCAGTAATACACCACAGTACAGCGGCACCAAAATGTCTCTTCAGATAGACTAAGCTCCTCCCTTTTCTGAGGATCGGTATGGCACTATGTTAGAATCCACATATCACAAAAGATTTCTGGTGCCCTCATATTGTCCCATGTGATACAACAATGCAAGAAGTGCAAATTACCAGCAAAATTATTGGTTATAATGGAGTCTATCATTGGTATGTTACATTTGTAAATAAGCCCATCATTATATAGACTTTAGAAAGGTTATTCTAGGCATACGTGTGCTGAAGAGATCCATTCATCTGTTTTCTCCCAAAAAACGGATGAATGGATTCATCCATTCTCTATTCCCTGCTATGCTAATGAATCTTCTTGGAGCACAGGGGGCATTTTCCCTGTGCTCCAAGTACCCCCCTGTCATCATCCAGGAGTATTGTTCACTGCCCCCTTCTTAAAAGGACACCTCCTCTTCACTGCTCTCATCTGCAGCCTTTCTCGTCGGCGCAGTACACTCGGACACTTTGGCTTTGGGCCGGGCGTACAGCGCATGCTCCATGCACCATCTTTGATTTCTTCTTACACAAGCATATGCTCCTGGATAATGATGTGGGGGTGTTTGGAGCACAGGGATAGCACCTCCTGTAGAAGATTAATTTCCATATCAGAAAAATTTATTTTGGGAGAAAACGGATGAATGCATCTCTTCACCACAGGTATGCCTAGAAAAGCCTTTCTTAAAGGCTATATAATGATGGCCTTATTTACAAATGTAACATACCAATGATAGACTCCCTTTAATAATTTTGCTGGTAATTTGCACTTCTTGCATTGTTGTATCACCTGGGACAATATGAGGGCACCAGGAATCTTTTGTGATATGTAGATTCTAACATAGTGCCATACCGATCCTCAGAAAAGAGAGGAGCTTAGTCTATCAGAAGAGACATTTTGGTGCCACTGTATTGTGGTGTGTTACTGAGTTGTAGAGACACTAGGTGTTAAAAACAGGGCTCTGTGCTTGAGAAAAACTGTGGGTCCTAACAAAAGGGGTCAAACTAGAAAGGCCTTGGAGGCCATGTGAGTCTGAATCTGCTGTATCAAGCCAAACAGGGTACAGGCTCTTAAAAGTGCTGGACAAGGAGCAGACCAACATCTCCTGCACTGCATGCTTGAAATGAGATAAGATCATTTGTTCATTTTAAATCATTAGAACTGGTTAAACAGATTTATTTTCAGGCGTGGTTTACACATCATTTTGCGAACTTTCCCCAATAGTATCCCCATCCCCCACAGTTCTGCTAAAGGACATTTATTAGAATTTAACCTTATTCACCTATTACCAGTTGTCTGAAGTAGTAGTTGGTATATAAAATATCTGCACATGGTTTTTCTTACTATTTATTTGCTGTTGGGAGAAAAGGTCATGTTTAGGAGGCTGACCCGAAATAGAGAGAATTAAAATGATGTAGAGAGAAGTGGAGAGTAGGGCTATCACCTTATTTGAACCAAGTCTTGGCTGTGAGAATTGCAGCTATTGAGGTTTTTCCACTGTTCAAACAAATAGCCCTTTGTACTTTTATGGTCCATTACTTGAGCCCGACTGGAGGAAACACAACGTGAAATGCATGTCCTGGATCACTGCCAGGATTAGGGTGGGGTACACTGCTTTGCCTATGGGAAGGGGATTAATATCTTACCTTTTCAGTTTCAGTATATCTAATATAAAAGGGGAGACGAAGAACTACACTACACCTTAAAATGAACAGTGTAAACCATAACAAAGGAAAATATGTGCCATTTATTAGCACAGAAAATGTGTATATTATTTGTAGATTTAGCTGAAGGACAACATAAACTACTTTGAATTGTTTTCTGTCATGGGTTGTAATTTTAGATACAGTATATTAGGGTGCCTGGATGCCCAGCAATTTGTCTTCTTAACCAGATAATGACTACTATAGCAAGGGTGGTTAGGTAACTTCCTTTTAAGAAGGCACAATAAAGGCAAGATACGATTGATAGGCCTCAGTCAGGGAACCCCAGATGCACCTCCTAGCTCTTGCAATGCATATATATTCTGTTAGGAAATTGCTAGTAGCTGCTGGTGACACCTGGGGGAAGGGAAAAACAAGACAGTGAGTCCTAAGACTGAACCCGTACTGAGCCCATGCCTATATGCCTCACCTACCCTAGACAGTAGGGTAGAGGACAACTGGATGACAGTCCCTTCCTATGATAAAAGTGATAACACAGAACACAGACAAGATGAACAACAGCAAACAGGAGCTCAGCTAGTTAAGAGGTTGGAATCAGTCGAGCATCAAGGTACAGAGTCGGAATCCAAGAGAGTAGTTACAAGAAAAGCCAAGGGTCAGAAATATAAATGCAAACAGTAAATCGCATAGAACCAGTATGCACAGATAGGCAATAGTAAGCATTAGGGAGTGGGCTAGAAAGATATTTAAAAGAACCCGCCCTAGACTTGATTGGCCAGGAGGATCGTCAATCAAAAGCACTTAGTTAACAACAGGTGTAAAGGATCACAACTGAACACAACTCCTGTGCCGAAGCGTGTGCATGGTGTTACATGTCCAAAACCTAATATAATTATTACCTGTGTCCAATGCAGGGCTGGATTATGGCTGTTGGAGGTTTCTATCCCACCTCTAATAATAATAATAATAATAATAAATTTTATTTATATAGCGCCAACATATTCCGCAGCGCTGTACAATTTGTAGGGTTCAAATACAGACCGAAAGATACATTACAAAGAAAATCATTTCACACAATGGGACTGAGGGCCCTGCTCGCAAAAACTTACAATCTATGAGGTAGAGGGGGTGACACAAGAGGTAGCAGGGGTGGTATTGCTTATGCAGACGTCAGACCCTTTTGTAATAGAGGTGACTGTCATTGCATAAACATAAGACTTTTATGAGTCGTCGACAGTCGTGTCCTTTTACATGTGGATGGAGCTTGGACCTATGAAGTTAGCATGAGATGACATCATATCATGTGGGGAAATGTGGGAGCGGGGACAGAGGAGGGTTAAGGGTTTACGTTAGACATTGTGATAGGCCTGTCTGAAAAGATGCGTCTTTAGTTTGCGTTTGAAACTGTAGAAATTGGGAGTTAATCTGATTGTCCGGGGAAGAGCATTCCAGAGAAGTGGTTCAGCTCGGGAGAAGTCTTGTATACGAGCGTGGGAGGTTCTGATAATAGAGGATGTAAGTGTTACGTCATTGAGTGAACGGAGAACACGGGTTGGGCGATAGACAGAGATGAGGGAGGAAATGTAGGGAGGTGCGGCATTATGGAGAACCTTGTGGATGAGGGTGATAACTTTATATTTTATTCTATAATGAAACCTAGACCTCACTTGTCCCCTAACACAGCTAAAGGTAGTAGTGGATGCCACTGCAGGTTTGCTGAAAATGTATAACTCTGCCCTACACCTCACCACATAAGTCTGCTTCACCATTCTTTACTTCTCACTGCTCAATAACCCAAAACGATTCTTTAATGCTTATCACATAACTCCTTACTCGTAGTATGCAGGCACCTATCAAAGACCTCTGTACTGAGTACCTGGTCACTTACTTCAAAGACAACATTGTCATCATCCATCAGAAAATAATCACTCAATCTCTAAGTAACATCTATCCCCTTCCTTTTCACACTTCATCTTTTTCGCTCTCATCCTTTGATCCAATTTCAGGTGAAGAATTCTCCCATCTTCATTCTTCTTTTCCTCCCACTACCTGCATTACTGACCTGATTTTGTCACACTTTTTCCAGTCTGTCTTTCTGTCTGCTGCATCAGAACTTACTAAAATATTTAACCTCTCCCTGTTTTTGGGTATGTTTCCTCCATCCCTTTAGGCCCCTAGCAGACGTTTGTGTGCTAGGTCAGTGTGTTATCCAGGTTTTCCCCGGATAGGACACTGACCCATTCATTTCTGTGGGCCCGTGCACAAGACCACGTATTACACAGATCAGTGTGCAGGCCAACAGCCTGAACCTCAAAACTCAGGACAGTTCCTATTCCTGTCTGGTTTTGCAGCCTTGCTTCTGTGGCCCCTATTCATTGAATAAATGGTGCTGTGGAAGTACTTGCCTATCACATATATTGCTTCCAAGACACTGGGATAGCTCCCTACTTCACCATTGTATTCAAGGGAATCCGTCAGCACAAAATTGAGCAACTTGTAGGGCTGTCAACACAGTTTGCAATGAGGTTTTTCTGATTCAGGACTGCTGCTCCATTCTTGTAAAAGTCACCCTTTTATCCCTATCCAAATCAGCAGAAAAGTGCTTCAGAAGTGTCACTTTCCATCAATGGGCTTCAGTATCTGCTGCTGCTAACTGTTGCATTGCCCACTTACTGTACTGTGCATGTCTGATGATGACACAATGCACCTGGAAAATAAGAGATAAGATAAGATAATCCTTTAATAGTCCCATATTGGGGAAATTTCAGCATGTTACAACAGCATAGTAATACAGGTACAGGATAATACACAGTAATATAATACAGACGTAGACACACATATGCTGAGAAGAGAAGATATACTAGGAGTCCATAGCAGCTAAGGAACGGAAGAGAAAGAAGGAAGACTTCATGGTCATCGTCATAATCATTAGTTCTCTGTGCGGAGTGATCTTCGCTTGGTTTGATGAAGATTATACAGCCTGGTCGCGGTTGGAAGGAAGGACCTGCGATAGCACTCCTTCTCACACTTGGGGTGGAGCAGACGGTCACTTACAGTGCTGCCAAGTCCCATCAAGGTATCATACATGGGGTGGGATTTGTTCTCCCGCATGGAGGTCACCACAGGCAGTATCCTTCTGTCACACACCACCTGTACTGGGTCCAAGGGGTTCCCCAGGACAGAGCTGGCCCTCCTGATCAGCCTGTCAAGTCTATTTCTGTCCCTGGTTGATATACTGCTCCCCCAGCAGGCCACACCGAAAAAGATGGCTGAAGCAACCACAGAGTTGAAGAAGGCCCTAAGAAGTGGCCCCTGGACTCTGAAGGCCCTCAGCCTCCTGAGCAGGTAGAGTCTGCTGTGGCCCTTTCTGTGCAGCGCCTCCAGGTGATTGGCCCAGTCTAGTTTATTATTGAGGATCACGCCCAGATACTTATAGGTCCTGACTATCTCAATACATGTTCCTTGGATCTCCACCGGGGTCGGAGCACCTCTCCGTTTACTAAAGTTCACCACCATCTCCTTGGTCTTCCCAGCATTAATCCTGAGCTGGTTCCGGATCTGGAAGTGAAGTAACGTGGCTTCAGATGGGGGCAGCAGATGCCCCAAAAGCCCTTTTCTGCTCATTTGCATAGATATAAAAGAATGATTTTTACAAGAATGGAGCAGTGGTCCTGAATTGGTACTGTGATTAGTTTATATAGCTCAATTTTGTGCTGACAGACTCACTTTAAACTCATCTGTGCTCAGAGCATACCAATGAGTTGGAGCACTGCCCAGAACAGCGGGACAGCACTCAAAATGCTGTACTGTCCTGTCTCAAGTAGGCCCCTGCTGCCATAGGACCCAGTGCAAGTGCACCATTTACTCTATGGTTAAAGGGACCTGCCTGTACTGTTAACTACTGACCCATCTATAATCGCTCCTTCATCTCTCTACTAACTTCCTTCTGGTACCTTTACAACCTGGATTCCTCTCTTTGCAATCTGCCTAAACAGTTTTACAAAAGTCTCCAATTATCTTCTTACAGCTAACTCTAATGCCAACTATTCTCTAGATCCCTCTGCAGTGTTTGACACCATAGACTACAAACTCCTGCAAAGCATGCAGCATTTTATTGTCCTCAAGGACCCTGTTCTTTCTTGGTTCTCTCTGATTACACATTCTATGTATCCTTTGCTGACTCTACTTTTTCCCCCTTTTCTCTTGTTGCTGGGGTTCCTCAAGGCTCAATCCTGGATCATCTCCTCTTCTCTTGTTGCTGGGATTCAAGACTCAGTCCTGGATCGTCTCCTCTTCTCTCTCTACATAGCCCCTACAGGACATACCATTAGCGGATTTGACTTTCAGTACCATCTTTATGCTCATGACGCCCATTCTAGACCTCTTCCCAATACATCACTCCTGGACTACTTCAGAACACCAATCCTTGTTTCTACTCTGACTGCAACATCATGGCTGTTCTCTATCTGGAAATTAGTCTTTCAAAAATCGAACTTATAGGTCTTGAATATAATGTACTATCCTACCTAAACCTGACTCCTTTGTAGCATGGCTGCCATCTTGGGGTTACATTTGAACCAGATTTTTCTTTTAATTCCCATATTCAATCGTTTGCACACTCATGTTACCTGCACCTCAAATACATCATTTGAATCTTTTGTCATCTCACTAAATTCTCTGCTCCACAATCTATCCTGAATACAGCAGCCAGGCTCCTCAGTCCAAACTCTGTGTAAGGAGGTAATGGTTAACCTCCATAATTAAGCAATCTTAGATGGGTGACTGTAGATGGTCGCTACCAAAGTAACAATGTTTATTATTCATATTTATATTATAATGTACTGTTTCCATTGTAGGTGTGGTATGTGGAGGAGGAACATTAGTTGTGCCTAACGCTGGGTTCACACCAGCATTCGGCAGTCCGTTCTCAGGTTTCCGTCTTCTGCATGCAGAAGACGGAAATCTGTCATGCCGAGTCCGGCCGTGAGCGCCGGTGAGCGTTTTATGCCCTCCGCGGCGAAACAGTTTTTTTTAAAACCGGACACAGAGTATTGCATGTCCGACTCTGTGTCCATTTAAAAAAAAACTGGTTTCACCGCGGAGAGCATAAAACGCTCACTGGCGCTCACGGCCGGACACCTTTCAAACCCATTCAAATGAATGGATTTGAAAGAGTCCTGCAGCTTTCCGTCTCCTGCTCTGTTTTGTGCAAGAAACGGAAACCTGCAAAACCGACTCCCGGCGCAGATGTGAACGAGCCCTAAGTGTTTTTAGTACACACTTGGCTCATGTGCGTAAGCTTCAGGTGACTGAAGTTACTTACCAAAGTGTGCTTTACCTTGTTTTTTGATTGCTTGTCTTGCTGTCTACAAATAAGACTAGTAAATTTTTGGTTCCAGTATACAAGAATGTCTGGTGTTTTCCCTTCTGACACAATTACACTACACCACAAAATCTGTGCAAAGTTCTGGTCAGTAGGTTTTCAGCTGGAAAATATTACAGCTTCCCCAATGCATCCAATCTGTGCCAGTCACTGCACTGGTTGCTTGTCCACTTTAGTACAAATTTAAACTTCTCATTGCTTCCCCATAGAATTCAATGGGGGCAGCGCTGTCGTACCTACACTCACCACTACATTCTGTTTGGCGAGTCAGCTGCATGGCTTTTCCATGCTATCTTAGTACCAGTGATCTCCGGAGTTCAAACCCCCACAGATCGAATATTGATGGCGTATCCTGAGGCTAACCCCATTAAGGCCTGCTTCACTTCTGCTTTTGGTATTCCATTTAGGAAGTCTCCTTGGGGAGCTCCCCTGAATGGAAACCTATACGCACTAAAAAGTGGTTAGCTAAGAAACCACATGGACCCCATAAACTATAATGGGGTCCATGTGGTTTCTGTTCGGTGTCCGCTTGAATCATACGGCGAGAAAAGTACTGCTTGTAGGACCAGACTGTCTTTTTACTTGTAGTAATGGATTCCTATGTACTGGAACGTACATAGGGATCCATATATCTAAGACTGGCACCATATAGTTACTGAAAATACCCTGATAACATGTTTTCTTCCAGTGACCAGTTCCAATTTGCGGAGAAAAATGTCAGCAATGCCACAGCAGATAGTAACCATTTCATGGTGTCGATTGAAATCACTTCTCCCAGGCCAAAAACAAACTTTCTAGCAAAGGAACAACTCTTAGGTCTCACTGCAAAATCTGTAATGGGGATTCCTATAATGAGCCATTTAGAATAGTAGTGTATTTTATATTTGAACCCGCCTCAGGGTCCAGAGCCTATTAGCGGCTGCTAGCATTGCACCCCACTTAGTTATACCCCTGCTCAATAGTCACTCTTCACTCGGATCAGTCAGAATTCCCTATATACAGGGTTATGTTTTTATCCAAACACGTTTTAAGTTTCAATATATACCTTCATCTCCCCTAGTTCTATGCTATATACTGTGATGGAAGAAGCAAAGGAAAGTCCAGCAACCACGGATAAAATTCAAAAACTTTATTTAGTCCATGTAAAAACGGTACAAAGGTTAATAAGATGGCAAAAGGTATTTCCCCAAAAAATTCTGTTTTAGTGTCCTGGCTAGTATATACTGTGATGGCTAGTAACCATTGATTTGTGTCTAGAATAACATCTGTCTAATACAAGTGGCTATACCCTATAACTTTATAACAGGATGCCTTTCCTTGATCCACAGACTGGTTCCTAAATCCTTCCAATTCATGTACTATGAACAAAGAGAAGGCTCTAGTCTTCCAAAAGTACAAGTTGAAAAAAATGTAAGAACAGGAAGGTTTATTTATGTTAAAGCCTCTATTTCATAGGTCGATGATCGGGAGAACGCCAATTTGATCACTGTCCTGCGTAAATTTGCTCCAGATCAGTAAATGTGGATTACTTTTTTTAATGCAGCATAAAGGATGCTCAGTTTTTGGCAGCACATTGCCCCCCTGTAAACAAGGATGTGCAACCAACAAGAATGGAACTGTGCCCGAAGGACTGCACCAACAATCTTTCAGGCACCTACAGGCCTGATATAATTGACCCATGTAAATAGAGCTAAAGGATCGATTGGCGCTCATTAAATGCCATATAAATGGACCCTTAGATTTATTAGCTTTGTTCCTCAGAGAGCAGCATTTGTATAAGAGGTATTTGCTGAACTTACGGTAGCAATGATTTACCGCTAGTGAAAACGTTTTTAGAAAACATTGAACTAATGGAACATGAACATCTTTCTCCATTCAAGTCAACAGGGACAAAACACCACAAAATGACTCACGTAGAGCATCTTGTGGTTTCACATGCTGCATGTTCTAAAAACTGGTTTGAAAATCCCATTTTATTCTTGCCCAAAAATTTACAACTCTTTCCCAAATATTTGTAAAAGATGTGTATATGGGGACCCCTCTTTGGTGGAAATAATTTTATTCTACTTTCTCTAGAATCTAATTGTGGATGATGTAATTTTCACCTGCATGTTACCCATGATCCACTGCAAGAAACGTAGTGCATTATTAATGCTATGCATCTGTCTCTATTACATAATAATCCCACTGAAATTCAAAATTATTAGAAAATATTTGACTAGAAACACAGATTTGTATAGGAAGCCACCTGACTTTAACGCCTTAGACAATTAGTTTTTACGACTGTACAAACAGGCTGCAATGGGACCAGACGTCATCCTGTTGTGTCTTTTGGCTATAATACCATATTCCGAAGAGAGAAGAATTATAAGCAATCTTATTAACATTAATTTGAGTTATTCGACGAAAAATACCCCAAAATCTAGTGCACCTCTTCACCCCTATAGTGTAGTTCCTCTGAATCTATAGCTCTACATTTTATCAAAGGCCTCAGCAATATACAGAATCCACAATGGCTTGTCTGTAGTTACATCTAGTCCATAATTATAAACTATTTTTGTATCTACTTATTAAAAATGGTTGTCACCAGCTGTACCAGAAATAATGTTATTAATAAATATTACAATAAGTGTAAAAATAGCAGTGTCTGCTTTTTATTGCGTCCACCTCAGTAAATGTAAAAAGGTGGACACACATGCCCAGTTCCACCAAGTATGCAGAGGGGGTCACTGGTCTAGTTAGCCGATTATTTCCAACACCTCCCTAATCCTACTAATATTATAAATGTGAAAGTTTGTGTGTTGTTTTTCCTCAATCACACAAAAACGGCTGAACGGATTTGGTTGAAATTCGGCGCACAGATCGATTGTAACCTCGATTAAAATATAGACTTTTTATCCCTGTAAATGACATGGCTTCACAACAGTTATGAATTTTTGTTCATATACTATATTACATTGCTGTTATCTCTACTTCTGAGAAAGCCAGGGCTGTTATCTCTCTGTATAAACACACACTAACCCACAGTGTACACACATCTGCATATTATCTGATCTGATCCAGGCACTGCAGACAAGCTGACATAGGCAAACACCTTCAATCCAAATTGGCAGTTTGCCAATTTTCAACATGCCTGGAAAAAGAAAATTTAATTTGTCACAAACAACGAGAGCTATGAAGGAAGTCACAGAGGTCTCCTCAATCGGAGCTGGCAGGGATCATCGGCGCCAACAACACACTCATTACTTGGTGTCTCAGCGAGCTGCTGAGATACCAGAATAATCACGGGCACAGCTCGAGGAATGAGTTCAGCGGCAGGCCAGCTTGACAGCTGCCAGAGCAGGCGGATCATCAACGCCAAAAATACACTCATCATATGACGTTCCAGCGAACTGCTGAGATGCCAGAACAATCACAGGTACAGTGCAAGAAACAAGTTCAGCGGCAGGCCAGCTTGAAAGCTGCCAAAACGCCGGAGCATGAGGTTCATCAGCACCAACAACACGCTCATTATATGGCATCCCAGCAAGCTGCTGACATACCGCAACAATCACGGGCACAGCACGAGGAACGAGTTCAGCAGCAGGCCAACTTGACAGCTGTCGAAACGCCGGAGCAAGAGGATCATCATCACCAACAGCACGCTCATTATGTGGCATCCCAGCGAGCTGCTGAGATGCCAGAACAATCACAGGCACGATGTGAGGAACAAGGTCAGCAGCAGGACATCTTGAGAGCTGCCAAAATACCGGAGAAAGAAAACCATCGATCATCAATAGCAGCAATTTGCTGAATATAGGCGGATCATCGACGCCAACAACCCGCAGATGAAGTCGCGGGCAGAAGCTAGTTGTATATAAAATAAATATAGTAGGTTGTAAAGTACAAGCCAGTGGTGCTTTACATTTGTTTTTGCAGGAGAATCTAGATTTTTGATGAAAAAGTAAATATGAAAAATATGCAAATGAATCCCTTGGTGCACTGGGGCCAATCCCTTTGTTGCTGGTGCACCATGGCAGAGGGAACAAGACTTTGGGAGCTAAGCCGTGATGTGTTCTCCAGGCAAGGAGAGGGATTCTTTGTGGCAGGCTTTGAGGGCTCTGGTTGTCTATGAAGTAGAAAAAAAACAGTGCACAAGAAGCAGAGGGAACGCCCCCAGTGCCCCAAAATGTCATTTGCATATTTTCGTAATCATATTTTTTGGCAAAAGGACAGATCTGGCTTCAGTAACAAAGCTGTCAGCCACTATATTTAGTTATATTATATAACATTACAGGAGATGCTGAGCAAGTGATGAGTAAATGAGACAGTGTTACTGCAGTTGCACTTGCTCAGCATCTCATTTGGCAAGCAGAGTTAATGAGGGTCAACATAAGGACTAAAACTGACCAGAGGGAGGGGGAGCCTTGTGAGGACTGACACTGTCAATGCCAAACTTTATAACTGGCAGAGGGTTCACCTCATATATGATGAAGCACATACCTTCTCATGAATGAGGCATACCCTATGCTAAGCTGTGTTCTTGAAGTGAATAAGAATTACAGAGATTGCAAATCTAAAGTAAGTGAAAATTTATACCAGTGCAGGTTAACGCCACATAGGCCCAGGGCCGTTTTAATGCATTGGGGGGCCCTTTTTGAAAGTGGGATCCCCAATACCTTCCCCATAACTTAATTTCCCCTGCCCCCCTAAACCACCAATGCTGCATTAAAAAAAAAACAAAAAAACCGCACTGAACCGCATTCCCACAGATCTGCAGGCTCCAGCTGTAATGTCTGCAGCTTGTTGCTTATTGCACCTCCCTGCTGCAGACATTATCAGCCAAAGGCTGAAAAATGGAGCACGGAGTTAATAGCTCTGTGCTCCACTATAGTATTCAACTACTATTTGTGTCCTAAGGACACAGGTAAATGTAAAATCACTGCCTGCCACCCGGAACAACAGAACATCACCCAAAATGTGGGACTGTTCCGCTCAATCCGGGGCGGCTGAGGAAGCCCCCGCAGCAATAGGGCCCAATACACCGTTGCACCTATGGTTAAAGTGGTCCTGCATAGGCTGTATCTGTATCCTTTATTATGGCATGTAATGCTATAGCAATGGGGTAGCACTGCAGTACCACAACCAACCGCTTCAAAGAGAATGGCAAGTGAGGAGTGCAACTCCTGACATGTACACATTACCTGAAGCAGCATTGTTTCTGAACAGCAGATCTGAGGATATCTCAGTTATTGGATCCTTGTAGATCTAAAATTGATCACCAGAAGATGCTATGTTCCTATTAAAATAATAGGTGCAGTGCTGCAGCCAGTGCATCTCCTGTATAGTGGTGGCTTTGGGTACTGCATGCACATTATGGGGTTGGTTGGTTGGTGGGGCATTTTTACTTACCTAAGCCAGTCCAAGACAAGCTGTGTCGTGGGGGGGGGGGGGGGGGGAGGTAGGTAGGTAGGTTCACCCCTGTTCACACCCTCTCATTTTGGGATGGCATGCTGTCCATAGTTAATCCGCGTTTCACAGGAAAAACAGATGAAACCTGGATCTGCTTTTTTTCATCGATCCATAGACTTTTGTTGGTGCGATTCATATCAGTGAATAAAGATTGTACCATTAATGTCTGAATAAACACATTGAAATTAATGGATACCTATTGTGCCTCGAAAAATGCAAATGCCACACAAGGGGACACGTGGCTAGGGCCCAGTGCTGGATTATGGATTTGTAAGTACATTTCATTTGGCTTGGAAGGAGCTGGATGAGTGCCAGCATGAGAGAGTATATATCTATGAACCAGAGGTTTTCTCTTTGAGTTTTCCTTGCTGCATTGTGTATAGTGCTGAATCAATCTTCTCCCAATCACACCAACTGATAGCAATCCACACCTATTCCTTGTTCTGTCATCTGTCCCAACCTCACACAGAGAATGTGAAGAGGTTAAGGGGAAGTGAAAAGAGCTGATAATTGGATTTGTTCCTTGTGTTCACTGTTATACCCAGGGGCATAACTACCGTGGTAGCAGCAGTAGCAGCTGCCACAGGGCCCGGGCCATTAGGGGGCCCGGTGACAGCCGCTACCGCTGCGTTTTTTTTTTTTTTTTAAAAGTCCGTTACGGGCCCTATTCACTTGCCGATCCTGGCTGGGCTGGGATCGGCAAGTGACACCGCGGGGCCCACAGAGGCTATCATTATACTCGGGGGTCTTTGCAGACCCCCGAGTATAATGATCGGCGCATCGGGAGGGGTAAGGTAACATAAAAAACTGTGTTACTTACCTCTCCACGATCCTGCCAGGCCTCCGTCATTCGTGTCTGACGTCACATAACCCAGGCCAGCTTCCCGGGTCATGTGACGTCTGACGTCATTAAAGCTGGACAAGAGCGGACAGGACAGCCGACAGGAACAGGTAAGCAACTGTCTCTGTTCTTTTAATGGTTTTAATCCCCTGGGTCTCCGATTATTATACTCTGGGGTCTTTTCAGACCCCAGAGTATAATAAATGTTTATAGGTGTCCACAGTGGGACATATGGGGACACTATGGGGGATAATACTGTGTGTGCAGGGGCACTATAGGGGTTAATACTGTGTGTACATTGGACACTATAGGGGTTAATAATACTATGTGTGCAGGGGACACTATAGGGGTTAATAATACTGTGTGCATTGGACACTATAGGGGTTAATACTGTGTGTGCATTGGACACTATAGGGGTTAATAATACTGTGTGTGCATTGGACACTATAGGGGATAATACTGTGTGTGCAGGGGACACTATAGGGGTAAATACTGTGTGTGCAGGGGACACTATAGGGGTTAATACTGTGTGTGCAGGGGACACTATAGGGGTTAATACTGTGTGTGCAGGGGACACTATAGGGGTTAATACTGTGTGTGCATTGGACACTATAGGGGTTAATACTGTGTGTGCATTGGACACTATAGGGGTTAATACTGTGTGTGCAGGGGACACTATAGGGGTTAATACTGTGTGCATTGGACACTATAGGGGTTAATACTGTGTGTGCAGGGGACACTATTGGGGATAATACTGTGTGCAGGGCTTACTAAGGGACATAATAGAGTGCGGAGGAGGGGGTCAGTCGAGGTCTTCGGCATCGGTTTGGGGAGGGGGGGCCCCATGTCAAAAGTTCGCCACGGGGCCCCGCCATTCCTAGTTACGCCACTGGTTATACCCCTGTTTTCAGGAGCCTATTACAACATGGGTAATGTAATAATAATTGTGTATATCTAAATAGATTGTGACTGCAGGCAATAAGATACAGATATGTGTGTGCACCCTTCAATCCAATAGAAGTTACCTGTTTATTTCATGTGTCTCAAGTCAGTTTAGTATAACTATCTCTGTATAAGAAAGGTCCATTTGAGGAGTTAGAGTCCTGCAGAAATAATAACCTATAGCAAAAGATTATTTCACATAGAAGGTGATAGAAAAGAAACAGCTAGGAAAATAAAATGTCAAATTCAGAAATACAACATGTTATAGAAGTATATTTGTTTTATGCCAAACATGGTACAGCACTAAAAACACAACATTTCTGCAAAGCTTTTAGACTATGGTTACATGGTTACGTGTCCTGCAGAAGTTGTGCGACAAAACCTTTACTGTATCTCTATGGTGTCTCATTGCATTGCAAATCGCGTACAACTTTTTCTCCGTAGACTTCAATGGGAGTGATAATGTCTATAACTTGATTGTGTTTTTGCGGCGAAATCACGGCCCTAAAAAAGTTAGGCTACAGGAAGTCGGATAAAACCTGCCTTATTCTTATTGCAGCAGCCCTTGAACTGCTTCTGACATTAAGAGGGTAGAAATGCAAAGGAAAGCCTAGATGAAAACTTGCTACAGTACACAAGAAAAAAGAATAATTGGGAATGTTTATTTTCCGGCAATGGAATCCATAGTCGTACCTCTGAACTTTCAAAGGATAGAAAGAGGGACAACACATGCGGCGTGAATAGCACACCATAGCAAATTTAGCTCCACCCATTTCTAATTAGACTCCGCCCATTCAAAGCCATTTCTTTTTGTGCTCCTCATGCAATAATCCTAATATTATATGCCCCCACATTGTAAAGTTCTCAAATTGACCCCGCAGTATAAAGTCTCTTTCCTGGTGTACCCACAGTTTAATGCCCTCTCCATCTGCCCCCACAGTATAATGCCTCATCTATCTGCCTTCAAAGTTTAATGTTCCCCTCCTATGCCCCCCAGTTTAAAGTCCTTCATTCATATGCCCCCCAAGGTTTAATCTACCTCTTCATCTGCCAACGTTTACCATATAAAAAAAAAAAACACTGATACTCCTCGCTCCACCACCACTCTGTCTCAAGTCTATTGTCCCGAAGTGTTGAGGGAGCTGAAGGTGCGATGTGAGTGACATCATCACATCGTGCCTACAACTCTCGGAACCAGAGTACATAGGGAGAGGCACAGTGGTGAGTCAGGGATGGTCCACTCATGCTTCACCACTGTATGCAACTTCTCTGCGTCCTCTCCAGAAACAGATGAGTTGAATATGGGACATACCTTTCACCGACCGGAACCACGGGACAGGACCTGGAATCCAGGATGGATGGGAGGTATTCATAGTTAGATTTGAAGAGAGCCATTTCACTAACGCCATACATCATGGGCAGCCACAAGAGCAAAGTAGTTTTCTAATGCAAAATGGGGAAAAAAATTGCATATTTCATTGCTGAAAACCTGATGCAGGTATACAGACTGAAAGCTGGAATGGCAGCCAAAGGTGCCTGCATTGAAGGGAGATGATAGTTATGTGCTTCATTGTTTTACAATTGTAATGAATGTAGATAACATTATGAAGTATTTTTACTCTGTGCTTCTTGTTGTGCAGCCTCATCCAGACCCTGAAGGTCTTCTCCCCTAGAAATGCCTATTATATGTTCTGTACCATTGTTAAAGAGGTTCAGTGTATTTCAGTCCCTGCTTGTTAGAAATAGCTGTTCACATTATGATGATCACAAAGTGTCCTCATGCTGAGACGAACAGTGACCGGCTGTAAGCTGTGAGGACACCTGGCAGTAGGTGTTTTATTATCCTGCAGCACAACCTCAGGGAAATTGAAGGGGTTGTCACATTATACACTTCTCTCCTCTCCACTGGTTAGGGTAAAAGTGTCAAATCACTGGGGTCCAATCACTGGATCCCACTGTCATTCGCCTTGAGGTTCCATGCACATGTCTGAGTGTGCCATCTGTGGGGGCATTCCATTGATAATAGAGTAGGTCCTATCCTGCTCCATTTCATCCGAATGGATCGGAAGCCCCCATAGAGTTAAAGAGGACCTATCATGTCCTCGGGCACAAGCGGTTTTATATACCGCTAGAAAGCCGAATGAATGGAGTAACAGAAAAATTCTGACCTGCCACTCCATTGAAACTGTGGTGACCCCTATTTATCAACCCCATCTTGTGGTTCAGGAATAACAGGAATAACATCTTCTGACAGAACTATCTGTTTAAATACTACACAGTTCAATAGGATGGGTATCAGGACATCTCCTCCAGACTGAAAGAGTTTGTAACTACCATCCAATCTTGCGTAGAGATAAGGAACCCTGAAGAAAGAACCCCTCTCTGTTAACTCTATTCCAGAGAAGGGTTAATGGAAATGTTTTTTCTATGCGGAACAACCCAGGGGTTAGATCGCAGATGTTATACGGAGCGCTACATTGTGTAAGGAGGCACTGTTATACACTGCGTTGTGCCTGTCAGGTGCCAGCGATACACAGGACACTATATTGTATAGTTGGTGTATACATGATATACATATAGATGATTGTATAGATGTATAGATTGTATAGATGATTGTATACATGGTGCTAAGAGTATCATTGTGGGATATGTATCAATGCATCTGTGCCATTTTTCAGGCATAGATGAGTGATAACGTGGCACGTCTTTGGCGCAAGGCCCTTTCTTATTTGCCACATCCCCTGCTCAGTACTTTCCGTGAGTGTGGATGGAACAAGGCGAGCAGGGACATTTATATCACATCTCATGCGATTTTTCTAGTGTGAGCTATACAGGAAATCTATGCCATTCCTGAATAGCATAGATATCTATTCTGGAACATGGGTGCTGCGCTGCACCTCCCATGAGGCGACCTGAAGCTACCGCTTCAGGCAGCGCTATGCCAGGGCCCCAGGGAGGGTGGCATTTTTGCTTACCTAAGCCAGTCCAAGACAAGCTGTCCTGGAATGGCTGCACCGAGCGGTGGATTGGAGAGGCCGTTGGAGCCGTTGTGCAGGTCCTCTCGGGCGGCGAAAGGGGCAGGTTCACTGCATGGGTGTGCATCTGATTTATTGAATATGTATTAGATCTACAAAGGACTGATACCCAGGACACCCACAGATCTGCTGTACTGAGACAGCATTACTCTTGGTAACTTGCTGTACAAACTGATCAGGGTAGGTTCAGCAGCACTGTCACATTGAAGAAAACAGGGCCACACTGGAGTCCTACTAATGTTTTACATGGCATTCTGCGGTCTCTGGGATCAATGTTCTGCAAGGTGCAGTCCTGTGCTACCATTTTACAGGGCACTGTGCTATGTCAGATACTTGCATTACACAGTGCTGTGTTTTGCTAGCAATGGTTAGAAAACTATTATGTCAGGTACAGTTATTGTACAGGCTGGTGGCATTATACAGGATAAAGTACTAGGTTGAGTACTGGTATTATACAAGGTATTGTGTTCTGACTTCTACAAGTGTAACATAGAGAGCAGAGTTGTCCTGTGTCAGGGTGCTGTGCTCTGTCAGGTACTGGTATTATACAGGGTGCTGTGCACTTCTCATATACTAGTATTATACAAGGTACTCTCTCAGGTACTGGTATTATACAGGGTGCTCTCTCGGGTACTGGTATTATACATTGTGCTGTGCTCTCTCAGGTACTGGTATTATACAGGGTTCTCTCTGTTAGTGGTATTATACAGGGTGTTCTCTCAGGTACTGGTATTATACAAGGTGCTCTCTCAGGTACTGGTATTATACAGGGTGCTCTCTCAGGTACTGGTATTATACAGGGTGCTCTCTCAGGTACTGGTATTATACAGGCTGCTCTCGCAGGTACTGGAATTATACAGGGTGCTCTCAGGTACTGGAATTATACAGGGTGCTCTCTCAGGTACTGGTATTATACTAGGTGCTGTCTCAGGTATTGGTATTGCATTATACAGGGTGCTGTACTCTCTCAGGTACTGGTATTATACAGGGTACTCTCAGGTATTGGTATTATACAGGGTGTTCTCTCAGGTACTGGTATTATACAGGGTGTTCTCTCAGGTACTGGTATTATACAGGGTATTCTCTCAGGTACTGGTATTATATAGGGTGTTCTCTCAGGTACTGGTATTGTATTATACAGGGTGCTGTACTCTCTCAGGTACTGGTATTATACAGGGTGCTCTGTCGGGTATTGGTATTGTATTATACAGGGTGCTGTACTCTCTCAGGTACTGGTATTATACAGGGTACTCTCAGGTACTGGTATTATACAGGGTGTTCTCTCAGGTACTGGTATTATACAGGGTGTTCTCTCAGGTACTGGTATTATACAGGGTGTTCTCTCAGGTACTGGTATTATACAGGGTGTTCTCTCAGGTACTGGTATTATACAGGGTGTTCTCTCAGGTACTGGTATTATACAGGGTGTTCTCTCAGGTACTGGTATTATACAGGGTGTTCTCTCAGGTACTGGTATTATACAGGGTGTTCTCTCAGGTACTGGTATTATACAGGATGTTCTCTCAGGTACTGGTACTATACAGGGTGCTCTATCACGTACTGGTATTATACAGGGTGTTCTCTCAGTTACTGGTACTATACAGGGTGTTCTCTCAGTTACTGGTATTATACAGGAAGCTCTCTCATGTACTGGTATTATACAGGGTGTTCTCTCAGGTACTGGAATTATACAGGGTGTTCTCTCAGGTACTGGTATTATACAGGGTTCTCTCTCAGGTACTGGTATTATACAGGGTGTTCTCTCAGGTACTGGTATTATACAGGGTGTTCTCTCAGGTACTGGTATTATATAGAGATAAGCGAGTACTGTTCGGATCAGCCGATCCGAACAGCACGCACGCATTGAAATGAATTGACGTAGCCGATACGCGGGGGGTTAAGCGGCCGGCCGGCGTCAAAGCGGAAGTACCAGGTGCTTCCATTCATTTCAATGCATGCGTGCTGTTCGGATCGGCTGATCCGAACAGTACTCGCTCATCTCTAGTATTATACAGGGTGTTCTCTCAGGTACAAGTATTATACAGGGTGCTCTGTCACGTACTGGTATTATACAGGGTGTTCTCTCAGGTACTGGTATTATACAAGATGCTCTCTCAGGTACTGGTATTATAAAGGGTGCAATCTCAGGTACTGGTATACAGGGTGCTCTGTCACGTACTGGTATTATACAGGGTGCTCTCTCAGGTACTGGAATTGTATTATACAGGGTGCCCTCTCAAATACTGGTATTATACAGGGTTCTCTCTCAGGTACTGGTATTATACATTGTGCTGTGCTCTCTCAGGTACTGGTATTATACAGGGTTCTCTCTGTTAGTGGTATTATACAGGGTGTTTTCTCAGGTACTGGTATTATACAAGGTGCTCTTTCAGGTACTGGTATTATACAGGGTGTTCTCTCAGGTTCTGGTATTATACAGGGTGCTCTCTCAGGTACTGGTATTGTATTATACAGGGTGCTGTGCTCTCTCAAGTACTTGTATTATACAGGGTGCTCTCTCAGGTACTGGTATTATACAGGGTGCTCTCTCAGGTACTGTTATTGTATTATACAAGGTGCACTCTCAGGTACTGGTATTGTATTTTACAGGGTGCTCTGTCACATATGGGTATTATACAGGGTGTTCTCTCAGGTACAGGTATTACACAGGGTGTTCTCTCAGGTACTGGTATTGCTTTATACAGGGTGTTCTCTCAGGTACTGGTATTGTATTATACAGGGTGCTCTGTCATGTACTGGTATTATACAGGGTACTCTCAGGTACTGGTATTATACAGGGTGTTCTCTCAGGTGCTGGAATTATACAGGGTGCTCGCTCAGGTACTGGTATTATACAGGGTGCTCTCTCAGGTACTGGTATTATACAGGGTGTTTTCTCTGGTACTTCTTCTCCCAGCAGGATGTAGAGTTTCCTCTTCTCGCCTGCAGATATGAAGTCTGGTATGTGGGCAGAGAGTCTTTGGTATTAGACGGCCCTCATTGCTGAGTATTTGGTGCAGTGTAGCAGTAAGTGGGTCTCGTCTTCTAGGGCCCCCTGGTCACAGTGCTGGCACAGTCTGTTCTCCCGTGGCTTGTACGTCTGCCTGTGACGCCCAGTCTCCATCTCCAGGTTGTGGGCGCTCAGTCTGTACTGGCTCAGGGTCTGTCTGTGTTTGGGGTGGCGTATTCTCTCCAGGTAAGGTGGCCACGGTGTAGTCCCTTTGTAGGGATTGGTACACGGTGAGTTTCTTGGAGTTATTTATTTAGTTTCTCCATTCTTCAATGTACCACTCTCTGTTTGCCTCTTTGGTCGCCTTTATTATGGCCTTGGTTATCATCTGTTGGTGTTTTTGGTTTGGTGGTTGGCTGTTGTTTGGTTGGGGGGGGTTTGGTTTGCTCAGGTGGCTTAGCCATGCTTGGTGGTGGTAGGAGTCGGGCTTGCTCCCCTGGATGTGCGTCTGGAAAGCTAGCGCCCTCTTCTGTATGGTGAGCCATAGGGGAAGTCTGCCTAGCTCTGCCCTGCAGGCCATGTTGGAAGTGTTCCGATGGACACGGAGCAGGTATTTGCAGAACTCCAGATGGAAGTTCTCTGTTGGGCTGGAATCCCACTTTGACTGGTCTGGGTAGGTGGCTGGGCCCCAAACCTCGCTGCCATAGAGAAAGATCGGGGAGATGACTGCGTCAAATATCTTCAGCCAGACCCTCACCGGTGGTTTGAGGTGGTACAGTTGTCTTCTGATGGCGTAGAAGGTTCTGCAGACTTTTGCTTTCAGGGTTTCTATTGCTGCTTTGAAGCTTCCTGATTGGCTGAGCTACAGTCCCAGGTAGGTGTAGCTGTTGGTTTTCTCCAAAGTGGAGCCGTTCAGTGTGAATTGTGGGGTGGAGGCTTTATTGTGGCCCTTCTTCTGAAATACCATGACTTTGGTCTTCTTCTGGTTGATGGGTAGAGCCCATGTGGTACTGAATTTTTCCAGCACTGACAGGTTTTCTTGGAGGCCTTTCTCGGTGGGGGACAGGAGTAGGAGGTCGTCAGTGTATAGCAGGAACTTCACCTCCCGGTCGTTCAGGGCGAGGCCTGGGGTTGGTGAGGCCTTTAGGACTGTAGCCAGTTCATTGATGTAGATGTTGAAGAGCGTTGGGCTCAGGCTACAGCCTTGTCTGACCCCTCGGGCCAGTTGGAAGTATGCTGTCCTTTTCCCATTCACCTTCACACTGCACTGGTTTCCGGTGTAGGAGCTCTTGATGACGTCATACGTTCTTCCTCCTATTCTACTCTCTAAGAGTTTCAGGAGCAGGCCTGGGTGCCATACTGAGTTAAACGCCTTCTTAAAGTCTACGAAGCAGGCAAATATCTTGCCTCTTCTGGTGTTGTGGACGTGCGTCTTGATGAGGCTGTACAGGGTGTAGATTTGGTCTGTGGTGCGGTGGTTTGGCATGAACCCTGCTTGGCTCTTGCTGAGGACCCCGTTTGTGTGAGGATTCTGTTATTGATGATGCTGTTGAACATTTTCCCCAGCGTGCTGCTGACGCAGATCCCTCTGTAGTTATAGAAGAAGAAACATAGCACGTAAGAGTCAGACAAAACAGTATATCTAGCAAAGTGCATATGACTCTAGATCAATGACCCCGTAATGTCAAACATGTCCTGACCAAAAAATATCCAATACAAACAAAAAGATGGACTCAAAGAGTCCAATAGATCAAGACATTCAACATATGAGAAAATATATTTTATTATTGAAAATCTCTAAAATACACATAGCTATGAAAAATACACACATAGAGACCAATGGTATACTGTAAAAAACAGGGCAGCCCAACAGAGGCAACCTATAGCACAATCACCATAGAAGACTGATAAAAGCATATAATCAATATCCTACATATATTGTACACATATGTATAAGGAATCGGGATCAAAAGACCCCCACAATAAGGATAGCTGAAAAGAATGTTGTAGGGAAGAAAAATCCACCTGAACATATGTTCGTCACAATAGAGCAGCTGTTGCTATGCAAAAATACTATCCATGTGAAAGCGGCTCAGTGAGAGATGTATTGAGATATAAAGTCCCTATAAAAAATATGTCCATAATCCCAAGACAGCTTAGCTATCCCTCAGTCTCCAACACATGTCCTAACTACATGTGTTTATCAGCATAATTTACCCATGGCTAGGTGATGAACGAGGTGCTAGTATAGGGCCCCAATGTATGGGTGAAGCCCACCCGACGCGCGTTTCGGCACGTGACACCGGCCTTCCCTCTGTAGTTGTTGGGGTCGTATTGGTCCCCATTCACGTAGATGGGGGTTATGAGGCCTTTGTTCCAATCTTGGGGGAAGTGTCCGGTGTTGAGGACGAGGGTGATTAGTTTTGCCAGTGCCGCGTGCATTGCTGGAGGGCTGTATTTGATCATCTCTGGTAGGATGCCATCAGGGCTGCTGGCCTTTTTGCCTTTCAGCAGGGCAATTCTTTCCTGTATGTCTTTTATAGTGATTGTTGAGTCCAAAGGGTTCTGGAAGTCTTTGATGACTTTTTCCATGTCCCTCAGTTTGGTGATTATCTGTTGCTGTTCTGGGGTTAGGTCTTGTATTATACAGGGTGTTCTCTCAGGCACTGGTATTATACAGGGTGTTCTCTCAGGTACTGGTATTATACAGGGTGTTCTCTCAGGTACTGGTATTATACAGGATGTTCTCTCAGGTACTGGTATTGTATTATACAGGGTGTTCTCTCAGGTACTGGTATTATACAGGGTGCTCTCTCAGGTACTGGTACTATACAGGATGTTCTCTCAGGTACTGGAACTATACAGGGTGTTCTCTCAGGTACTGTATTATACAGGGTGTTCTCTCAGGTACTGGTATTATACAGGGTGTTCTCTCAGGTACTGGTATTATACAGGATGTTCTCTCAGGTACTGGTATTGTATTATACAGGGTGTTCTCTCAGGTACTGGTATTATACAGGGTGCTCTCTCAGGTACTGGTACTATACAGGATGTTCTCTCAGGTACTGGTATTATACAGGGTGTTCTCTCAGGTACTGGTATTATACAGGGTGCTCTCTCAGGTACTGGTACTATACAGGATGTTCTCTCAGGTACTGGTATTATACAGGGTGTTCTCTCAGGTACTGGTATTATACAGGGTGTTCTCTCAGGTACTGGTATTATACAGGGTGTTCTCTCAGGTACTGGAATTATACAGGGTGTTCTCTCAGGTACTGGTACTATACAGGGTGTTCTATCAGGTACTGGTATTATACAGGGTGTTCTCTCAGGTACTGGTATTATACAGGGTGTTCTCTCAGGTACTGGTATTATACAGGATGTTCTCTCAGGTACTGGTATTGTATTATACAGGGTGTTCTCTCAGGTACTGGTATTATACAGGGTGTTCTCTCAGGTACTGGTACTATACAGGGTGTTCTCTCAGGTACTGGTACTATACAGGGTGTTCTCTCAGGTACTGGTATTATACAGGGTGTTCTCTCAGGTACTGGAATTATACAGGGTGTTCTCTCAGGTACTGGTACTATACAGGGTGTTCTCTCAGGTACTGGTATTATACAGGGTGTTCTCTCAGGTACTGGTATTATACAGGGTGTTCTCTCAGGTACTGGTATTATACAGGGTGTTCTCTCAGGTACTGGTATTATACAGGGTGTTCTCTCAGGTACTGGTATCATACAGGATGTTCTCTCAGGTACTGGTATTGTATTATAAAGGGTGTTCTCTCAGGTACTGGTATTATACAGGGTGCTCTCTCAGGTACTGGTACTATACAGGATGTTCTCTCAGGTACTGGTATTATACAGGGTGCTCTCTCAGGTACTGGTACTATACAGGGTGTTCTCTCAGGTACTGGTATTATACAGGGTGTTCTCTCAGGTACTGGTATTATACAGGGTGTTCTCTCAGGTACTGGTATTATACAGGGTGTTCTCTCAGGTACTGGTATTATACAGGGTGTTCTCTCAGGTACTGGTATTATACAGGGTGTTCTCTCAGGTACTGGAATTATACAGGGTGTTCTCTCAGGTACTGGTACTATACAGGGTGTTCTCTCAGGTACTGGTATTGTATTATACAGGGTGTTCTCTCAGGTACTGGTATTATACAGGGTGTTCTCTCAGGTACTGGTATTATACAGGGTGTTCTCTCAGGTACTGGTACTATACAGGGTGTTCTCTCAGGTACTGGTACTATACAGGGTGTTCTCTCAGGTACTGGTACTATACAGGGTGTTCTCTCAGGTACTGGTATTATACAGGGTGTTCTCTCAGGTACTGGTATTATACAGGGTGTTCTCTCAGGTACTGGTACTATACAGGGTGTTCTCTCAGGTACTGGTATTATACAGGGTGTTCTCTCAGGTACTGTTATTATACAGGGTGTTCTCTCAGGTACTGGTATTATACAGGGTGTTCTCTCAGGTACTGGTATTATACAGGGTATTCTCTCAGGTACTGGTATTATACAGGGTGCTCTCTCAGGTACTGGTATTATACAGGGTGTTCTCTCAGGTACTGGTACTATACAGGGTGTTCTCTCAGGTACTGGTACTATACAGGGTGTTCTCTCAGGTACTGGAATTATACAGGGTGTTCTCTCAGGTACTGGTATTATACAGGGTGTTCTCTCAGGTACTGGTATTATACAGGGTGCTCTCTCAGGTACTGGTATTATACAGGGTGTTCTCTCAGGTACTGGTATTATACAGAGTGTTCTCTCAGGTACTGGTACTATACAGGGTGTTCTCTCAGGCACTGGTATTATACAGGGTGTTCTCTCAGGTACTGGTACTATACAGGGTGTTCTCTCAGGTACTGGTACTATACAGGGTGTTCTCTCAGGTACTGGAATTATACAGGGTGTTCTCTCAGGTACTGGTATTATACAGGGTGTTCTCTCAGGTACTGGTATTATACAGGGTGTTCTCTCAGGTATTGGTATTATACAGGGTGCTCTCTCAGGTACTGGTATTATACAGGGTGTTCTCTCAGGTACTGGTATTATACAGGGTGTTCTCTCAGGCACTGGTATTATACAGGGTGTTCTCTCAGGTACTGGTATTATACAGGGTGTTCTCTCAGGTACTGGTATTATACAGGGTGTTCTCTCAGGTACTGGTACTATACAGGGTGCTCTCTCAGGTACTGGTATTATACAGAGTGTTCTCTCAGGTACTGGTACTATACAGGGTGTTCTCTCAGGCACTGGTATTATACAGGGTGTTCTCTCAGGGACTGGTATTATACAGGCTGCAGTCTGTCAGGTACTGGTGTTATTATAAGGTGCTGTATAGTACTACACAAAGCTCGGTTCTTGTCAGTACATACGGCGCTGTGTAGCCCGGCACTATACACGGTGTTGTGTAGCCCTATACAGAGCTCGGTTCCCGGCACTATATAGCACTATACATAGCAGCGTGTAGCCCTACACAGAGCGCGGTTCCCGGCATTATACACGGTGCTCTCTAGCCCTATACAGTGCTCGGCTTCGGCCACTATATAACACTATACACCGCGCTGGAGAACTTGTGGGCGTCTCCCAGTGAGCGCTGCTTTCTAATGAGCTGAGTGTGCAGGGAGCAGCAGCCAATGAGAAGCGCCCTGGCTGAGAACTAACTAGAGAGCCGAGCTCTGAGACCACGCCCCCGGCCGCCCCGCCCCCTGCACCCCTTATACCCCGCCTGCAGCCCCGATCCCCCACAACTATCATCTCCAGCTCGGCGCTGTACCGGTGCTGCACCCCAATTTATGTCCCCACCTGCAAGCCTCGTCTCACTCCTACTACAAAGAACAGTCCCGTGTCCTCCCTCCAAACTTGTACTCTGTCTCCAGCAATGACTGGCTGTGGATCCCATGTGAGGAGGCTGTGCACACTGACATCTGTAGCCCTGACCTTACTGTGGGGCATCCGCCTGGCCATGGGGCAGGATTATCAATTTGGGTTTGAATACTTAATGGAAGATAACACAGAGGAAACTGACTACAAGGATCCGTGCAAGGCTGGTAGGTGCATGTCTCCATTCAGTCCATGATTCTCATCACAAGTCTATCCTCTGCCATACACCATTGGATCATATCTGTCTTATTTATGCTATGTATTTGATATTGTTTAATTTGCGCACAATTATTTTATTGCAACGCAGCGTGTAGAAAAACGTAACGACTGGTCGTAGCCGTATTGCCAATCCTGTCCTACCAATCCATAACCGATTCATTTAAAATCTGAGTGTCTCGTATAGATCTATTTTAGTTGATCGCATCAGATTGTTTTGCTGCCATTGATATGACCTATATCGTTGGTCATGTCGCGTGCAAAAATCGTTGCGTCAGTGTCCGGTTAAAGATGAGAAGTTTTGTCCTATACAAAATTGCCATTGAAATGCAAATGTCTCACAGCAGAGTTTGCATCTTTATTAATCTTTGTCCTCGGTTGTCTCGCTGCGTCCTGGCAGCGCATTATTAAGCAGCCCTGTGATCTGCTATTAGTTGGGAATTCTTTCAAGTCTGTCAGATTTCGGGATAATAATGACAGATTGACCAATCTGTTCACTTTTTGTAGCCATCCGCTGTCAGTATATGGATAGAATGGCTGCCACTAATAATTCTGATACAAAATATTTGGAGTAAAATAGATTTATTTTTGTATTCCTTGCCGTGTATCTACCTTTGAAACATCCCCAACTATACAATGTTTTTGGAAAACCCTGCACCTTATAAACTGATATAACTAGGATGATTTCCTAAGAAAGTGCTTGGGGAAAGCCTTTACTATAACTAGGATAGAATTTTTATCCAGGGAACAAAAAAGATGGAATATGGTGAAGGAACATGTCACAGGCTCTTAGGATACTATGGACTGGCGGTGTAGTATCTCAAAGAGTCAGGTGAAAAAAGAAAATAAAATCTTTTAACTTGCCTAGAGATTAGTCCGATGAGTACCATCAGGCTCGTCTCTGGTGCTCTCAGCGCCTGTGCAGTTCTTCAAGGGGTATGGCGCATGCACACTGAAACCAAGGTGTCTCCTCTGGATTCAGTGAAGATCTGCACTGAGGAGTACAGTGGCAGGGTGAGTATAAAACTTTTTTATTTTTATTGTGGGTATGTAGGACTTTACAACAGGATGATGTGGGACTCTAAACCCCTGGTCCTTAAGGACTTGTCAGTGGCTTTGTATTCCAACTCGCACTGACAGGTTCCCTTTAAGTGCACAGGTGTCCGAGGTCTGATACATGTGCAGCAATGCTATAGTGTACTACAAAGACTTCAGTAAAGAAATGTGCGATTTCTTTAATTTTATTTTTATTGTAGTCATGATCAGAATTACATTAAGACTACGTAGTTCATTAAGCAAATGGCTCGTAAGGACCTGTAGGTAACTTAGTATCCAAAAGTCAATGCTGGGTTTCCATTAAACTTATTGGCAGTGTCTTGATTTATAGGGGGTATCTATGTTTCGCGGGAACACTTGATACCCTTGACTCTTTCCATACACCAACTATTCTGTTCTGTGTCATTGACTGACTTTATACATTCGTTAATTGGTAGTGTTGGAGATCCCTTCCCCATACACATACATACTCGGGCATTTGAAATCCAACATGTCCAATGCTTACTGCCTCAACATCTGTCATCAGACGAGAGTTGGGAAAGTACATACAAATTGGATGGCTGGCTGGTTCCCCCAAAATCTGCGGCGTTACCAATATACATCTTATGTGTAAAGCCATTCATTTCCCTATTGCCTAATATCTGAAATGTGGTATTATATGAGGCTCATTTAAATGAATAGTTGACCATGGTACTACCATGTCATACATGGTTCTCCTGAGATGCACTATGGAGTAGACTTGACTTATTGAGTGGTCTCTTGTCCATGTGGGGTCGTCTTGTCCTCTTTAGTTTTTTTTAAAACTTTGCATTAAGTTGGCCATTAATTCTACCAATGCTTCAGTTTTGTAAAAGATTCTCAAAGCCAGAGAACATATTTGCTTAGCTTAGGAGGCTGACCAAATGTTTTGACTCTGGCTGACCATCCCAATTGCTAACTTTTCCATAGATGTCTTGTATTTTGTTCATATGAGAAAAACATAAGGTTGTTGATCTATACAAACAATACTCTAAGTGGTGAAATCTTCACTGGCTGCTCTCTACGGCATTCTGCCAATGTAGCCCTAGGCTATATAGATGATTCCTCCTACTGCTGTCACACTACTGCAATCCCCTGGAATCCGTCTGTAGGTATTGTAGTCTGTAGCAGTACCACTGTGATTAGTTGTGGGAAATGTTAGCATGGTCACCCAGAAATGTCTGTAATTTCAATTGCATGGACAAACTTATTTGTAGCATTTTAGAATATGTCCTAAATATTTTAAATATTGGCTTTCCATACGAAAGACGTAAAAGGATATCCTCTAGGTTTCCTTTGTGTATACAAGTTTATAATAAGCGGTAAACACAGTTAAGCCACTAATAGGGGTAGATAAATAGCCGTAATCTGTGAATAAGTAACCACCTTGCCCTTACTAGATGTCAGTTTATATTCCTCAAGCATAGTTCATAAGCAAGTGTTATGAGTGATAATATTCTGTGTAATATGACTGCTGCAACGCATCCAATTGCCCGATCATTATCCTTACCATATGGGGAGGGTCCATAAAACTCCATACAAATAGATGGTCCTCTTGAAATCTGTATCTATGCACATATAATGTGAATGGCAAGGTTAAAGAGTTTTCCTGGGTTATGATAGGATAGGTCAACAGTCAAAGACCACTGCATGTAAAGTGACATCATTGTCACACGACAACAATGAGATTTAGATATCCTACCTATTCTAAGTATAGGTTATCAGTTTTTAAGTCTATGAAAACCTCTTTAAGGTTAAGGCTCCACGTTGTGGAAACGCAGTTTTTTTTTCTTTTCTTGAAGATTTTGTTGTGGTTTTTTTTGAGCCAAGAGTGGTTCTAAAAGGAATGGGGAATATAGGTAGTGCTAGGCTTGATTGGTCATGGTTGGTGTTGCCATTCATTTCTGTGTGATTGATAGAGACAAAGCAAAGCACCCAGCTATCTCCAGACAGGGCCGATTTAACATTGGTGGCTCTTGTGCAAAGATTTCGTAAATGGGTCCCACCATCACCACCACCTAGAAATACCTGGCCTGCACAAATTATAATGCTCCCTCAATGGCCACCACATAGTGTAATGGCCCCCTAGTGGTCCTGTACAATATTCCCCTTATAATGTCCCCCTTCAGGTTTCTCCCCACAGATTCATTTCTTCTCCCACCAACCACTGGCTGCCCCCACCGTGTCATGCCCTACTAAGGTTGCCCCCACAATATCATTACCCCCCACACTGGCATGTCCCACTCAGGTTGCTCCCACAGTATCATGTCCTCACCCCAGGTGGCCCCCGGAGTGTCATGTCCCCCCACACTGACATGCCGTCTCAGATTTTCCCCACAGAACCATTCCCCCCCCCCCCCCCCCGTATCATGTCTTCAGCCCAGGTTCCCCCACACTGGCATACACCCCTCAGGTTGACCCCACAGTATCATGTCCTCACCCCAGGTTGCCCCATACTGTCATGCCCCACAGTTTCATGTCCCCACATGATATATAGCAAAGAGAAAAAGAAAAAGCAAACCTCAATATTTACCTTTCCCCATTCATTCCTTTCTGGTCATAGAGTCTTTAAGGAGTAACAAGCACAATGAAAGTGACATCACTACATCGCGCCTCCTGCTCCCAGGACACCAGGAGCAAAGAAAGTGGCCGGTTGGTGAAGTAGGGAGCGCATGGCTCCCTACTTCATCACTGGTTTCGACTCATCGGCATCCAGAGGACACCGATGAGTTGGGGTAGCTCGGACCCATTGCCCTTGACAGCAGGACAGCAAATGTAGGATTGTCCTCCTTTCTAAAGGGGCCCCCGCTGCCATAGCACCCAGTGCAAGTGCACCATTTATCCTATGGTTAAAGCAGCCCTGTCTCGAACGCTCCTATTGAAGTGAATGGGAACATTGTCAACCACCAGTCCACACTACATTCAGCTTAACTGCGACTGACAAAATGTGCAGGGAGGAAAGGACATACAGTTCACGCTTCATGGCTGAACCACCTTAAGAGGTTTTCTCAGAAAAGCAAATTATCCCATAACTATACAGGGTATATCCACTGATCAGGAGAACGGGATATGTTCTGAATCAAGTGGTGGTCAGGCAGCCCTTGCACTGCTCTATTTGTTTGATTGGGAGCGCTGGATATAGAAAGTTCTATATTTCATCTATCTCTAGCGCTCCCTAAGTGAATATAGCCGTGTAAGGTCTACCTGACCACCTCTCCATTCAGAACAGGAGAAAGATTTGTTACAGAAATATTGCAGTTTTCTAATTCCTCTATATGCTGACAAAACATCCACTTTTAGAGAGATGGAGCATGCTTTTAGAAATATTTGCAGTCTTCTGACTGTTGGGGATAACTAGAATCACGGTGGTGGGTTTCTAGCCACCGACGAGGCCCCTTTCTGTTAACATGTATAGCGGTCGGGGAAAGCCTGGTTCCCCGACCACTATCATGGTGATCTGGAGCTGCAGCCATTTCAGGTTGGCCACGGGTCCCATACCCCTCTGGGCCTGGTCGCGGTCGTATCTCCTGCGACCACGATCATTATGCCACTGCCTCTATCCTGTAGATAGGGTAAAAACTGTTTATGGAAACATCCCTTTATCCGCTTAGTGATATCTGCCATATACCAAACATAAAAACTCTAAAATTTTGGGTTATGTTAAAGTGTGGCAAAATTTTTTTGCTAAATTTCTGCAACTAAAAATTGATTTGCTTCATCTTATTTGAGCTTCTATGGGCCTCCAAAACAACCCTATTCAGGTATGAAAATAATTTTCAGTTTGCTAAATTTATGCGGCTAAATCGCAGCACGTCTCCAGTCACCCAGCACTTGACAATTCACAGGAGGACTTCTATTATATGTACCTTGTCCTGGCTAAATTCCAGTGGTTATATAGTGGGTGATCAATTTCCTGCATTTGGCTTTTATTGAAGCCTCTGGCAAAGCACTCCCTGTAGAGATAACTTTGCCTTAGAAACCTTGAATCATTGAGATGTTGAAGATAATGTGTAAATCCTGTGTTTCGAGGTATTAATATCTAATGCTCATTGACTCTGTAGTAATTTCCTGGTGGATCACAGCAACTTCCTAATGAACATTTGTATGGAGAGTAGACTATAGGTCTGAGAGGTTCACTGAATAATTCTTTAGTGTAATATGTTACTCAGTACATGGTGTCTGTGTAAATAGTGCTGTCAGATGGTGCAACAGTATACCAGCTACTGTATAACCCCTTTTTTAAAGACTAAAAATTTTCATCTGTTTCTTTCGGTAACCAAATCCCTGCAATATAGCTTTCACTGCCGACCACACATATTTTGAATAGTGTCCCTTTAAAACCATGTTCACAACTAAGGCTACATGCCGTGTGCATACGCCCGGTCTTTGGTAAGATGGCTCAGACAGCACATGCGTCGCCTTTGTCTCCATGGACCCATTCACTTCATCTAGTGAGCCCAGGCTGCAAAATACAAGTATAGAACCTTGAGTTTTGCTCTTGGCTCATGGGCCCATGACGTGTGTGGGGCCATAGAGATAAATGTGTCATTGTGCTAGTTGTGAAAATCATCACGTTCTTTTGCATAGAGGCATATGACCATGTGTAGGCCGCCAGCCGTGATCGACCGGCACGGCCAGTGCACTGGCAGCACATAGATGTTATCCATGTGCTGTGCTTGCACTGGCCTTGCTTCCACGGCCCAATTTATTCAATGAATGGGAGCTGCCGAAGTAAGGCTGCAAAAATGGATAGGAATAGGGCCCACATTCATGTGCAAGGAGCCTAAGTGAGCTTTCACAAGGAGTATATGCTGCGCTCATTCTGAACGTAAAAGTCGTTCAGAATGAGCGCGTGAAAACCAACTCCCATTGACTTGAATGGGTGCCGTCGTACGAGCGCTCCCCATTGAAATCAATGGGAGGCTTTTTTCCCTATTGGTTTCAATGTGATAGTGTGAAGTAGCTGAAAATTCATAAATAATAATAATTCAAAAAATAATGAAATTTAAAAAAAAAAATTTGAGCAGTTTCCCTAGAACTGCTGCCATGGAAAGTTGAGTCTTTGGTATCACATGTAAAAGTCACAGTCACAATTTTGTACGTACATTTTTCTCATTGCTTTTTCCCCACCGTATGGTTAAAGGGGTGGAGCAAACTCCTTTCTATATGCTATTTGAGCATATATTTGCCTTTAATGGTGCATCCCCAATAAAACAAAAAGAATGCAGTACTATGCAAAGTTTTTAGCTTGGTGTTAAAAGAAATTCTGCAAATCAAGAATTCTTTAAAAAAATATTGTTGTTAGTTTATTTTAATCCATTTAAAAAAAAATTACAGTAAGTGAATGAGCAAAAGAGAAATCTAAAGCCCATCAATATTTGTGGTGACCTTTGCCCTATGGAGGAGGAAATGGAAGTCCCTGATCTCATCCAATCTGTCTGGGATGACTTGAAGAGGCAGAAGGATTTAAGCAAGTCTACATTCATATAAGATTTGTGCTTGGTTCTTAAAGGTGGTGGGAACAACCTCCCTGCCAAGTTCCTTCAAAAATTGTCTGGAAGTGTACCAAGAATTGATTCTTTTTTTTGAAGGTAAAGGGTGTCACACCAAATATTGAATAATGAAATAAAAAAATGGATATTACCATTCTTCTTGTCAAAGAGGTATGTCCCTACATAGTCTGATATTGTCATGTGAGGGCTGTGTGTGTTAGACTATGTAGTGAGAATGGGAACAGCCAACTGGTCAGCTATTCATACGTTTACAGGAGGCGTAACTGAGCAAGCGTGCAGTTAGGTAAGGAGCCCCTCTCTGCTTACATATATTCAGAAAGGAAGTCTAAAGATTTTCTTGTTGATCCATTCAAAGTTTTCCTGAAAATAAAGGAAAGCAGGGTTTCAAATTCTCTATTGCGCTCTACTGAATCATTCAGAATATTTAGGCTTTTCTGTCCACCATGGTAAAAACAATTGAGAACACACGGACCCATTAAAGTCACCCCTTTATTGTGTCTCTATATGTCATATTCCAAATAAATACAAGTGAATAAAATGGAATAATCTTTTGGATTCTGGACGTTTGGATGTATTTCACAGCGTTCTTTTGAGGGAAGACGATTTCCAGATTTTAGTACCATACAAAGTCTGTAAGGCAGCGGAGCCACAAGCTTTAGAGCCTTTTTGGTAAATATTCATACCTTTGTATTATATATATATATATATATATATATATATATATATATATATATATATATATATATTTCTTTTATAATGTACTGCCTCTTTCCTGCAGTGCAGTTTTATAGTATATTGGGGAAGGGTTTACTCTACTTTCAAGTCAATAGGATTTAATCTTTAAGGGCACTTTGGGGCAGGAAGGGGATGGTATGTACTAATATCAAATCTTTTGTCCTTGAGATGTCACTAATGATGGTATTTTATCACCTGTCCCGCTGTGAAAAGACTTAAGAAGCGCTGGCTGCTCTGTCCTGTTTACAGACTGTTTCTCGAATGCTTGTTACCTTTATGACCACAATGTAGGAATGATGAATTCCCCATGACGTCATGTGCAGAGTTGAAAGGATCCACAAAGACTGAGTATTGATGATCATGGAAGTAGTTAATCAATAACCTTTTAATGGCGCTTATGTTAACTTTAGAGTTTTCCGCTTGCCGGGTCTGTGTGCTTCAAATTGCCAAGTAATTCTATAGAAATGTAAATAACATCAACTACTACAGATGTTAGAGGCAAGGCCAATGTAACGAAATACACTCTGCATATAGCATTAAAAGTTGAATAACTTTGTATATTATTTATTCTGTAGTGGGGTTGAGTTATAGTCTGTATTCAAGGTCAAAGTTACACTTACAATTCTGCAGGCTTCAGGGCCCAGTATTTACTTTGGTTTAAACCTTTGAGTTGGTTAAAGATTTCTCCCTTTACAAAATGTAAAAATGCAGGAACTCAAAAGGTGTGTTTTTCGTTTTTTTTTAAATACATCTGTATATGGAAAATGTGGTGAGTGGTATACAGATGCATAAACCCTGTCTCCTCATCCATCCATGCCGCCAAGCATCTTATAAGGCTAGGTTTACTCCTGCATTTGCGGCTCCATTAGGCACATCTGTGTCATAGTTATTGGTAAAATGATGGAGACCATAATAGAAATCTGATAGATCCTATTATAAGTCAGCGTGGTCTTCTACTCCCCTATAGAGCAGTTGCTGATATGCATTTTGTTGGAATGTAATATGTCAGGGTAATCTTTCCTACATCTGTACGCGGTTTATGTGTGGATATAGTTTATATTTTTTCTGTATATATGTTTATGTAATTTTTTTTATTCTGTGTATTTATAATATGGTGTTTATTGCATGTGATTTTGTATAACATATAGCATTGCGATGATATTTCCATTAAACTACCTGACATGCTGGGCAATTCCATTGAGGAAATCAGTTTATGTATACTTGGGCACTCAGATGCTTTTCTTCTCTAAAGCCATTGATGTAAAGAAATAAAACTAGGCATTCAAGTTTATGTGATGTGTATGAAATACCAAATATTTGTCAGAAAATGTTTAGGGCTAGTTCACACGGGGCAAGTTGGCAGCGGATTTTGACGCGGAATCTGCCTCAAAATCCGCTGCAAAAATGGCTCCCATTGACTTTAATGGGAGCCGCTCGCTTCTTTCTGCCGCTAACTAGTAGCGGAAAAAGAAGCGAGCTGCCCTATCTTGCCGCAGATTCCATTCATTTGGGCCTAATCCATCGCGGAATACCACGACGGAATGTGCACACGCGGAACTCCGTGTGAACAGCGTACGTTGATTTAAAAAGTTGATTGGAGAGGGTAAAAGTTTTAAAGAAGTGCAGACAATGATAGACTGTTCAGCTAAAATGATCTGCAATGCTTTAACATGGAAAGCAAAACTAGGGAGACATGGAAGAAAATGGATGACTACCATGGATCGAAGACTAGCCAGGCAAAGAATGGCAGAGGCTCAGCCAATGATCAACTTCAGGATGATCAAAGACAGTGTCAAGTTACCTGTAAGTACTGTGGCAGTTAGAATACACCAGTGTGAAGCTAATAGCAAGAATTCCCCACAAAGTCCCACTGTTTCAAAAAAAAACATTAAAAAAAACCAAAACCATGTACTGAAGCAGATACAGTATACCAAAGAACACATCAACTGCCTGAAAAGAAATGGAGAAACATTTTGTGAACTGATGAAAGTAAAATTATTATTTTTGGGTACAAACAGTTCGTCAAATGACTCCCAAACTCTGAATTCAAGACACAATACACTCTGAAGACAGTGAAGCATGGTTGGTAGTGCAAGCATCATGATATGGGCAGTTTTCTCTTAGTATGATGCCGGGATTATTCACTGTATACTAGAGCTCATGGACCAGTTTGCATACAGTGGGTAGGTTCACCTTCCAACAAGACAATGACCCTAAGCAAACAGCTAAAATAACAACGGAGTGGCTTCGGAACAACTCTGTGACCATTCTTGACTGGCCCAGTCAGAGCCCTGACCTAAACCCAATTAAGCATCTTTGGAGAGACCTGAACATGGCTATCCACCAACGTTCACCATCCAACCTGAAGGATCTGGAGAGGATCTGCAAGGAAGAATGGCAGAGGATCCCAAATCCAGATGAGAAAAACTTGTTGCATCATTCCCAAGAAGACTCATGGCTGTACTAGCTCAAAAGGGTGCAAATACTGAGCAAAGGGTCTGAATACTTCTGACCATGTGATATTTCAGTTATTCTTTTTTACTAAATTTGCAAAAATATCTACATTTATGTTTCTTTTCTGTCAAGTTTGGGCGCTGAGTGTACATTAATGAGAAATAAAATGAACTCTTTTGATTTTAGCAAATGGCTGCAATGAAACAGAGTGAAAAATTTAAAGGCGTCTGAATACTTTCCATACCCACTATATATCAAAATACTTGAAGAGGCCATGTTGCCTTAAGCTGAAGAGGAAATGCCCTTGAAATGGGTGTATCAACAAGACAACAACCCTAAACACACCAGTAAACAAGCAAAATATTGGTTCCAGTTCAACAAAGTTGAGGTTATGAAGTGGTTGGGATTGGCCTACCCAATCCCTGGACCTTGTCACTTGTGGGGTGAAATAAAAAATGCTGTTTCTGAGGCAAAACCAACAAATGCAAATACATTGTGGGGTGTAGTCAAAGCATCCAGGGCTGGAATACCACGTGACAGGTGCCAGAAGATCCTTATTAGTTGTGGCCAAAAAGGCACAAAATATGTATCTGATGGGACCTCTGAGAGCATATTAAGCTGACAGATCCACAGATCAACATGATCACAGCACAGACCCTGTTCCCATACTTCTATTGCACTCTTCATGTCTGTGGGGTCCCTGAGCTGTGATCTGTATTTGTATACTTAGCTTGCAATTTCCAATCATAGATAGATGAAGGTGAACTAATCTAGCCCATGCGCATTACTTCTCCTCCTGTTGTAGGTTATTCATGATCCTGGACTTTGCTTGGAAATACGTTTTGCTGATCTTTTGATCCCATTGCCATGGAAAGAACGTGACTGTTTGGGACAGGTGTAAGGTATAAATGTTAGAGAATTTATCTGACTGGAGAAAAAACGGAATAAATGAAGTATATTTGATTATAAATACTTTCTATCTGAATTATTAGAAAGACAGAAACAAAGTGTTCCCATATTTTAGATATATACAATACAATTTAGATGGCTTTCACTTGTTAGTTATTTCTTCTGACTCTCTCCCATACACATGCATACTCTGCCAAACTGAGCGTATACGT